>NW_027530500.1:4600296-4716369 GCF_008692635.1 Crocuta crocuta
GGGGACAGAGCAGATGGTTTCTGGAAAGTTTCAGGCTTCAGATTCCCTTTCTGTAAGCACATTCTGTATAAAAATGTCTGGTGCATATATGCTACAGCTAGCTCCTATTAAAGTCCATTTCAATCCACTTTCATAACATTTAAAAGTAAAGTTTATTGCTGGAGAAAGTACTCGCTTCATAAGCCAAAGCAATCCATCTTATCTGAACTAGAGAAAAATCAACAAAAACCGGAAGTCCAGATCAGGAATTGGGAAAACTAAAAATATCTTAGAAATAAGCTCCATCTCTGCTTAATTTCTGATGATAGCTATCTATAGCAAAGTATCAAATGTGGAGGGACAGGAAAAGTGAGTTTATGTCATAGGCACACACAATTCCAAAGCAAAGATGAAGTTTTCAAGTGGAAAACTATTTTTTTAAATACATAAAATCAGTTGAATAAAAGATACAGCTTTAGAATCTTTGTGATGCCAAATTTTAGATGAAACCTGAAAAGCCACAGACTTAGGGCCTCTCATCAGATTTCCCAGAACCCATTTCCTTCCCTTCCCATCTTTCTTATATGCCTGCAATTAAAGGGTGTATTTTCCAGAACCCCGTTTTCATCACATTACATTTTTGCCCCAAGACCTCCTCTTCCTCTATCCGTCTTGCCACACCTCACTCTCAGATGCTTTGGACAGCAGGACTGTGCTCAGCTCTTCTGGTAGCCCGAAAGCACCCTTTCATAATGTCAGCCTCACTCATTCCTTCCCACTCTCTTCTTCTTTTTTTTTTTTTTTTATTAATTTCTTTCTTTGTGTNAAGCACCCTTTCATAATGTCAGCCTCACTCATTCCTTCCCACTCTCTTCTTCTTTTTTTTTTTTTTAAATTAATTTATTTCTGAGAGAGAGAGAGATACAATGTGAGCAGGGGAGGGTCAGAGAGAGAGGAAGACACAGAAACGAAGCAGGCTCCAGGCTCTGAGCTAGCTGTCAGCACAGAGCCTGACACAGGGCTCGAACCCACGAACCATGAGATCATGACCTGAGCCGAAGCTGGACGCTCAACTGACTGAGCCACCCAAGCGCCCACCACTATCTTCTTTTTAAATGTTTATTTATTTATTTTTGAGAGACAGAGAGAGAGAGTGAGCGGGGAAGAGGCAGGGAGTGAGGAAGACAGATAATCCGAAGCAGGCTCCACACTGTCAGCACAGAGCCCGGTGCCAGGGCTTAAAGTTATGAAACAGTAAGATCATGACCTGAGCAGAAAGCAAGAGTGAAACGCTTAACCAACTGAGCCTCCCAGGAGCCCCTTTCCCACCTTCTAATTGTATCCTTCTAATTGTGTCTCCTGTTTTTCCTCTCTTGTGCAATCTACTCACTCCATTCCCTCTTTAATTTTAAATTCAGTGCCCCTCTTGAGTATCCATATGTAAAATTGACCTCTTCTGTATATTTTCTCTGATTTATTCAACCCAATTTCACCTCTCCTTTTCCTAGAACTGTCTCTCCCTGTCTCCCAGCCTTTCTCAGATCACAACACATGGTAATTATGTTTGTATAGACCGAGGTTGCCTGGTCATTGGTACTGGATCTCTCCCAGACCCCATCCATTAGCTCTAAGGGCTGCGAATCAGTGGCTTTATATAAAAATAACCTCCTCTTTCCCATAATCCAGCAGTCAAGAGCTCTGTTTCCTGGGACTGATAATCATAACTGGGGAGCCCAAAACTGGGTACATAGTGTGGTACAAATGCCTATTTTAACAGTGAAAGAAATGGTTAGAGGAAAAGGAGGTCTGACATTTTGATTCTGTTATTTTGATATGGCCACTTGAATCCTGTTTGGAACAGGAGGATTTGACACAGCGCTTTAATAGGAAATTCTGATGCAGTGACATTTTGCCTCAGTCAGTCTAAAAAGATACAAACTCATTTGATTTACAAACTTAAAAGTTGCCAACCCATGCATGGTAACGGACATTCTCATTCCCCTCTTTCAAGACTCACAGAACTCACATAGTCTACTTGCTGGACGGAGGTGCCTCTGGGCTGTCACTGAGTACATACGGGGTCAGACTGCGGTGTCCCACACACTGGACTTGGCCAGTCCCCAAACTAAAAGTACTGACTTTGTCCTTTCACGGAACCCAGTCTTGCAAAGTTGGGTGTGGGTGTGGCCCAGTTCCTGGCCGTTATGGAGGTACCACCACCATGCTCCCTCCTGCAGAACCCAAGGTCTCATTTTTACAAATTGCTCAGAGTCACCTTATTCATATTCATGGTCAATATTTCTAAATTCCTTAATGTAAGGACCATTGTGTTTCCTCTACCCCAGCTCTACTCTGTCCTCATTACTACCCATGGCCGTGGTTTGAGTAAGTAGGCTATCTGTCTGACCAAACAATGTCTTCAATTTTCCAATTTACTTATGGTTTTGCCTTATTTCCTTTAAATCTGATTGGATATTCTGACCTATTTTAATAGGGGAGACCTTGAGACTTATTATAAAGATTTTTTTTTGCTCCAATGTATGCTGTAGGATACGGTTGTAACTTGAATGGATGGATATCCCACAGCCTGTTACCCATTGTGCAGCTGTCTTATCTTCTTATATTCAAGGTTTCCTTTTGTTTAGCTTGCATTCGCTTTTGGGGTCAGTCTGCAGAGGCCTTCCTTGCTTATCACTCCCTGTGTTCAGACTACAGGCGAGAAAAATCCCTCTCCCTGGTCCTTATTATCGTGGCTTCTCTTTCCCAGTGATTGCAGACACAAAGCATCCCAAAGCTCCCATAGCTCACTAGAAGCACAGCTGGGAAATCTGCAGAGCCCTGAATATCTTATCTGAGGCCCTACTGGCAGATAAGTGGTCCTCGGGTGCTCCTAAGGCCCAATTCCAGAAGATTCTAAAGAAAAAAAAAAACTAGCTCAGTTTAACAAAGGCCCTGATTCAGGGACCCTGGCCACTTCTCAAGGGCACATGGGGACAAGAAGGCTTTGCACTGAGGCCTGACTCTTGAAATCTCTTTTATTTTGTTCATGTGCAAAGGGGTCCTCGAATGGTCCAAGAACCAGATCTGCATGTTTATTTTGTATGTTTTCATTTAAAGCACTAGGGAGTCAGCAAGGTAGAATGGAGAAAATACTAGCTGCCAAGTCACAAGAGCTTCGTCTGAATCGATTCANCCCTGTGTTCAGACTACAGGCGAGAAAAATCCCTCTCCCTGGTCCTTATTATCGTGGCTTCTCTTTCCCAGTGATTGCAGACACAAAGCATCCCAAAGCTCCCATAGCTCACTAGAAGCACAGCTGGGAAATCTGCAGAGCCCTGAATATCTTATCTGAGGCCCTACTGGCAGATAAGTGGTCCTCGGGTGCTCCTAAGGCCCAATTCCAGAAGATTCTAAAGAAAAAAAAAAACTAGCTCAGTTTAACAAAGGCCCTGATTCAGGGACCCTGGCCACTTCTCAAGGGCACATGGGGACAAGAAGGCTTTGCACTGAGGCCTGACTCTTGAAATCTCTTTTATTTTGTTCATGTGCAAAGGGGTCCTCGAATGGTCCAAGAACCAGATCTGCATGTTTATTTTGTATGTTTTCATTTAAAGCACTAGGGAGTCAGCAAGGTAGAATGGAGAAAATACTAGCTGCCAAGTCACAAGAGCTTCGTCTGAATCGATTCAATTCAAACACTACTTTTAGGCCATAGTATCTCGTTTAGACCAGGTAGGAGGATCCCCTGTCCCAGGTTCCGTGCTTTCTAGGGACCCTGATCTGCTGTTCCTTTTCAGGAGTTCCTTCCCAAAGACGCAGACTCTGTGGGGCGGGGCAGGCGGTGAGCTCACCAGGAGGCTGGGCAGCACCCCACCACACACACACCTGCCTCCATTCTGGTCCAGACCATCACTCTCTCAGGTAGCCGGATATGAGAATTCCCTGTCCAAATGGCCCCCAGCCCACTTCCTGGGCCTGTGAAGGCCTCTCCCAGGCTCACCCTCATCAAACAAAATGGACCAGGCCACAAGACCAGTGTGGGTATGAGCAAGAGGCAGCTGAGCATCAGAGGAAGCACGATCAGAGTCTGGAAACACAAGCTCCGCCCAGGCGGAAGGGAAGAGGGTGGTCCATGCCTCGTGTTCTGATGTGAACCTAGACTTCCATGTTGTTTTGAAAGTATCATTGTTAACAAAGGAGGAGGGAGCACCACTTCACTCATAGTTTGTTGAAATGATGTAAAGCGTTTGACTATGTATGCATATGGCACAGCATGATAGCATTTATAATTCTGCCCCAAGCCCCATTATTGTCAAGGAAAATACCACCTCACTGCATGACATGAAGGCAAATGATTCATCTCTATCGACCACAATTATTTCATCTATAAAATGGGACAGTAATATCTACAACGTGCTTGAAGGTAGTTTTATAATATCTGTAACAACACAGAACATATACTAACGGGTCGATTAGTGATATTTATTCATCTTCTATTCCAAACTAATACTCAGCTTTGAAAGTAAAAACAAAACACAAAGCAAACAGATCAAAACAGAAAATACTTCAACACTTGGATTTTAATAAATTTCGATTATATCTGGGGCGCCTGGGTGGCTCAGTCAGTTAAGTGCCTGACTTTGGCTCAGGTCAGGATCTCACAGTTCATGAGTCTGAGCCCCACATTAGGCTCTGTGCTGACAGCTCAGAGCCTGGAGTCTCCTTCAGATTCTGTGTGTCTCTCTCTCTCTCTGCCTCTCCCTCACTCATATTCTGTCTCTCTCTTTCAAAAATAAACAAGCATTTAAAAAAATTCAATTAGGGGCACCTGAGTGGCTCAGTCAGGTAAGCATCCAACTTAGGCTCAGGTTGTGATCTCATGGCTCATGAGTTCAAGCCCCATGTTGGGCTCTGTGATGACAACTTGGAGCCTGGAGCAGGTTCAGATTCTGTCTCCCTCTCTCCACTTCTCCCCTGCTTGCTCTCTCTCCCTCTCTTTCTTAAAAATAAATAAACATTAAACAGGTTTAGAAATTCATTTATATCCACTTATAAATGTCATGTTGTTCTTTTTAAAGGTTGCCTACTTTCTTGACTGTTTCAAAGCAAAAACAGTATTGATAGTCACACATCACTGACTTACTCCTGTCTGTACCCATATCTATCAATTGAAAGAAAGAGTAATTCAATTAGTGTGGGGAAGCACACAGCCGGACATGAGGGCCCCAAGTTCATCCAGTAAAGGACAAGCCAAACCCCTTTGAGATATGATTCATTTGCACTGAACGCACTGCTTTGAAGNATAAGTCTGAGCCCCACATTAGGCTCTGTGCTGACAGCTCAGAGCCTGGAGTCTCCTTCAGATTCTGTGTGTCTCTCTCTCTCTCTGCCTCTCCCTCACTCACATTCTGTCTCTCTCTTTCAAAAATAAACAAGCATTTAAAAAAATTCAATTAGGGGCACCTGAGTGGCTCAGTCAGGTAAGCATCCAACTTAGGCTCAGGTTGTGATCTCATGGCTCATGAGTTCAAGTCCCATGTTGGGCTCTGTGATGACAACTTGGAGCCTGGAGCAGGTTCAGATTCTGTCTCCCTCTCTCCACTTCTCCCCTGCTTGCTCTCTCTCCCTCTCTTTCTTAAAAATAAATAAACATTAAACAGGTTTAGAAATTCATTTATATCCACTTATAAATGTCATGTTGTTCTTTTTAAAGGTTGCCTACTTTCTTGACTGTTTCAAAGCAAAAACAGTATTGATAGTCACACATCACTGACTTACTCCTGTCTGTACCCATATCTATCAATTGAAAGAAAGAGTAATTCAATTAGTGTGGGGAAGCACACAGCCGGACGTGAGGGCCCCAAGTTCATCCAGTAAAGGACAAGCCAATCCCCTTTGAGATATGATTCATTTGCACTGAACGCACTGCTTTGAAGAACTGGGCTTGATCTTGACATCAACGGAAACTTTCTTCCTCAATCTAGATACCACCCCCGCCCCCCACTACCACATACCCAGAATCTTCCCGAGAGAAGCCTCCTTTGGATTAGTCAGCATTAGAAGCTGCCTATTTTAAAGCGCCAGAAAGTAAGTTGCATTACTTACTTTTCCCTGTGCTCCTGGGTATTCTACTTTTTCTTCTTAAAACCAGTTTGCTTGCCAGGAGCGTTTTCCCCAAATTCTTCCAAGCTGTGAACATAATCTTATATACAGAACATTTTATATTATCCAAAGCAGCATATTAGAAAAATATGTATTTCTCCCTCGACGCTAAGGTTGTATAAACAATGCAAGTCATTCTCCTGGAAAACTACATAAATATCATGTATTTTTTGTATCAAATGCTCTCCACTAATTTAATCAAAACTGATAAATGAGTACAGAAACAGGAGCTGAAGCCCTAAAGACTAATATATTTAGTCTTCCTGGACGCGCCATATGCATATTTATACTTCAGAATTAAATGACATACAGAGAGACGTGCAAAATTCCTAAGAAATCCTGACAGCTTTATTAATTCTGCCACCAGCTCAGGGGGTTGTTGGTCACAGGGGAATATTTACTGGATTTCTTGCCTATAAGAAGAGTTACATTTGGAATTGAAATTAATCACCATGACCCCAAAGGTGAGGATTTGAATTTTTACTTTCAATGTTCACACTACATAAATTCAGCAGCCATTCCTTCGCAAACATTCTTCCAATCGGCATCCGCTTTGCTGAGGACCCAATTTTTGCCTTCTGTTAGAAAACACGCTCTCAACTTTCCAAATATGCTTTTGTGAAAGCCATTGGATATCCGTCAGGCGTCACTCCTGCCCGCGCGGTGTGTGTATATTCTGTGCAGAAACAGGCAATGCTTAAAAATTATGAATCTTAAAATAGAGTTTCGCCATAAAAAGCTGGAGAGATAGATCAGATAACGCCTGCTTCCTAATGATAATGAGGACAGTAAATAATTTTAAAGCCTGTGCCGCACATTAAAAAAAAAAATCTCTCATCCATCTTCCCCGTATAATAAATCCATATTATGCTTAAGCCAGCAAAAAGCGTATGTAATTTCTATTCTTTGGGGGTGTATTTTTGGAAAGGCAAACAAGATGCTGTCTTTTCACCGTTCCTGGCTTAGCACACAAAAGACAGTGTTGCTTGTCAGATGAATCCTAATTGGCGGATGGGACAGAGTTTTACGGCTTTGGTTCATCTGTACATGAAGACCGGAGCATTAATATGTAGGGAAGTAAAACTTGATATAAAGTTCATAGTGCAGGAGTTAAAGGAAGAACACCAACACATCAGTCAAATGTGATCACCCCCAGACCTGTCAAACAGAGAAAGTTTCAGCAAAAATACACCACCTGCATGGGCAGCTGAGGGGATTACAATAACCAAGTCTTACTCAAGACACACATTGGAAAGTCTTTTGACAAATGCACTGAAGAAAATGAGATTTTATGCATCAGAGACCTATTCATAAATCATTCTTAGGGTTGCCGAACTTCATCTTTTTTTTTTGGAAGGTGAAATTTAACTCTCTCCCAGAGCCAAACGGAACAAAATCCGTTTCCGAACTCTGCAAAGAAATTGATACTGTATCCGTAAGTGCCAAGTGGTTGATTTCATCTAGTTTGACAACGGGTCAAGTTAGGTTTTTTTTTTTTTAAATGGTCATTTCTAGTCACGTAGACTAGGAAATTCTAACTGGTAGCAGGCATGGTAATGCCGGGCTATCATAGTGTAAGATACCTCAAGCTTCTCAAACTTCCATCTGATTCTGAATATAAAAGTACTATTGGTAGCTATTGGATGAGCAGATACCGCATAGGAGGCTCAGGAGAGAAGACTTAATAATCACATCAGTCTCATGGGGTCAGTAACTTTCTTTGCTTCTTTTTATAGATGAAGAAACTGAGATTTGGAGAGATTAAGCACCAACTCAAAGTCACGTTGCTAACAAGGGCTGGACCCCGATGGTGGGACCCCAGAGGCTAAACTCAGCACGAGCAGTGTGGTCGGTACAGAGAAAAGGTTGCCAGAAAGGGACACAAGTGAGACCATGTGGTTTGTCTCTTAGTGGCTGTTGGATCATCTGGTTGTTTGACTTTGCACTGACCCAAATCCTGACTGACTGACTCCGCTCTTTTTTACCATTCTCATGCCGCAAATGGAAATGTGAAGCCCCATTAATTTTGTGTAGTCCAGCCAGAGCTGCTGGAGCAGAAGACAGATCCCAGTGTCCCAAAGCGGCCCTCTGTCACCTAGATAAGCCAGACTGTACACACATACTGCACCAGCTCCAATTTCATGTCAGGATCCTTTACTCATGAATTAGTTTCATTTGCTGCATCTCAAAACCTTGCCAGAGGGCCTCGTCTCTTCCCTAACTTGCTATGTGATCTCTTTCATGCGTGTTGCACTCAGTATCCTTTCTTTCACCTCTGAATGCTTGCGGGAACCACAGGCATAACGCTGTCTCTTTAGACAGAGGTCCTTGGGTTCTAAGAGCAGCTGGTATGAAGGCTAGTTGTGGATTAGGACAGCAGCGACGGATGTTAAAGTGGCCATTTGCACCCCATGAACACGAGGGGGGATAATGACCACATCCGTGTAGCCAGTGAAGCATTACTAGCCAAACCGAAGTGTGTAGAGATGGGCTGCCATCCACTTGGACTTTACTGGACACAGAAAGTGACATTGGCACTAAAGGATGAGCCAAACAGGCATGGATGGCAATGTGTGCACAGTGTGGGCTTTCTCCAAGGACCTCCATGTGCCAAGGCGGGGGCGAAATGGCAGTGACACTCCACCAACTGAGAGAGGCTGGGAGCACTTATCATGGCCTCTGCCTGAAAACATGCACTCACGAAACAATGAATTTACATGTTCCCAGCACAAGCACCTAGCACCACTTAGGGTGACAACTGTGACTCTGGGATCTCTCATGGGGTCAGTGTTACAGACACTCCACGTGGCTTTCACCACAGGGTAAAGTCTCTCATTGAAAGGAACTGTCGCATCCTCAAATACCTAGCCAGGGGCTGAAGAACCCAGGCACGCTTAGCTACACACAGACTCACACAACACTACGATAGAGAGATTGCGGTGCAGCCATGCCTGCAAATAAAATGGCAAGGATGACACGGGCAGCCTTTGGTTTGGTAATTATCTGATCCGCCTCTGGGTGTCGAGTAAGTTCAAGAGCCACAAGGGGTAGTTGGCAGTGACCATCTAAGACCCTCCTACCTTGGACCAAATCTGGTTTCACTCCATTCTCCATGAGCCTGAGATCTCCATTCGACAACTTAGATTCAGTCTTGGTTCTGGGCTTTGAGCCTTGGTGCTGATACTGTATCTCTCAGATTCTAGGGTTTCCCCATGGAACCTTGTTGGGGATGACTCTCTGGCTGCCCACATTCCTGTAGCCCAAAGAAGGATCAATATTTATAGTTCTGGTGTCTTGGAATCTAATTCGGATACTGATCACTGGGCATGGTGATCAGGGTGTGTGTGTGTGTGTGTGTGTGTAGAGGTGGGCATCACTTAGTTTACTCAACAGTGTCAAACAGAGGATCATATAAGTATTGTTTTATAGGAAAATCCAAGTTAGGCAGTCATTTACAAGAATAGATTCAAATATTTACATGATTTAAATGATGTAAATTTGGCAAAAATTACAGTTTTGTCGGGGGGAAGAGATGGTCGTCGGATTTTAGCACAGAGACCCTGAGGCATGTATCCACTAGTGGTAGGTGAGATAAATACCTACGGTGCACGTTCTGTATATTTAAAAACAGGGGCCTATGTCTAGGTGGAATTTCTCAAAGGAAGATATTATCTCACATGTCCTATTACGATCCCTCTGGTGCCTCCAGCTCCTCTTCCCTCTTGGCCCAGGCATTCTAGGTCACTCAATGGCAGGTGACACCTCCCCACTTGTTGCTCTTTCCCAGAAGGCTTTTGGGGAAACACCATGCTATGCTCTATAAGACAACATGAAATAAAACAAACAACAACAACATAACACCTCTCTTTTCACTGACCTGCATGGTATCTACCTGGGTGGATAGAAGTAAAAGGGGATCAAGGGACACATCGCTAATATTTCTATCCTAACTTGCAGAATGATGCTTGCATTTCATATGCAATGGCAGTGTTAGCCACAGTGATACCCATAACAGGGAAACCTGCTATGTATTCAGTCTAATTTGCTGTATTAACCTTATGTTGGGCTTATTTTTGTTTCATACAATGACCTCTTCTTCCCCGTGATTCCCTCATGGCTTCATCTCATATTCTCCCATTATATACATTTTCAGAAACCATCTTACTTCTGCTTAGCATGGGTGGTGTGTAAATAACTAATAAACAGCCATGGCGATCACAATGAAACTGAGAGCTATACTTATCCAATCGCCCCATGCTTTCTGCGACCCGTGCAGTTACAAAACTCTGCTCGGGTCCGACCTCCAACCCACACCCTTCCAACTACATAGATAGCAATTTTTCCCTTATTCGAGAATATGAGGATTGGTACCTGAACAGCCTCTGCTTTAACAGCCAAGAAGGAAGGAAATGTCACTGCAGAAATAGCATCTTGCCTGCAGCTCCAAGTACAGAGTGGCCTGGTTATCAGGCAGACACTGCAGCAGGCAGCGGGCAGGTGGAGCGTGTCGGAAGAGAGCCCCCATTGCCACAGAGCAGGACCCTGGGAGCTCAGGGAGTGAAGGGCGGGTGTGTGCCTCAGGCAGGGGCTGGGGAAATGGGGAAATCCAGAAGCTATGGCCACCGCTGTGACTTGTTGCTATTATCATTGCCATCACTCTTTCCTGCTATTCTTACCCAAATCTCAGTTTCCTCCACCTCTGAAAGCTCACTCTCTTTGGGAGAGAGAGAGACAAACAAAGAAGATATTAGGATAGTGTGTGATATGTCTGTCTTCTTTAAGAGGCAGTAACACAGAAATATGGATGTGATTAATTCTGCTGGGGGGCATATCTGTATTTCGGAGATCTCTGTATTTAAATAAGTCCCAACACAGGAAGCTCACTACCTTTACAGTTACTAGATTAACTGAATTACCCAAGAAATATGGCCACTGTGAATCTTTGTATTAATGTGTACCATCATCAGAACGGCTATTTCTGCGTTTACATTCCCAGAATGGAATTTCTGACACATTAACCCCTTGACCACTCTAGTTTTATTTTAAAATATCTTTTTTATATAAATTATACAAAATTAAATGAAAAATAAAATTAGGGATGCATTCCCACAGAAAATGTAGATAAAAAATAAGATTATGGCTATTAAACAATTTTAAAATACATTCTGGAAAGGAATAATTCTTTAGTAAACCTAGTAATTGGCCAACATTATTTAAGATGTGAAAATCATATTCGTTTTTCTGTGTGTATGCCTGTATGATATCTATTACATTTACCTGGAGTCAGATCAGCAGGCAAGGGATTCTATTTTTCATTGCGTGATGTTTTAATTTCAACACGTAGCTCTTTCTCTATTCATGGCTGAATAAACATTTCCTTTTAAACTCTAAGAATCTACCTTTCTCATCCAATGTGTTTTGTATTATGCGGCATATTAAGCTATTCTTGTTCGAAGTATTACTGGTTACTGATACAGGCATTTAAAATCACTTCATATTGTAGCCACTCCAGAAAACAGTATGGGGGGTTTTCAAAAGGCTAAAAATAGAACTACCCTATGATTTGGCGATTGCACTACTAGGTATTTAACCAAAGATACAAAAAAATACTAATTCACAGGGTTCCAAGCACCCTGATGTTTATAGCGGCATTACCTACAATAGCCAAACTATGGAAACAGCCCAAGTATCCATTGCCTGCTGGATGGATAAGGAAGATGTGGTATATACACATATAATGGAATATTAGTCAACAATCAGCAAATAATGGAATCTTGCCATTTGTAATGGCATGGATGGGGCTAGAGATTAAGAGGGTAAGCAAAATAAGTCCATCAGAGAAAAGCAAATACCATATGATTTCACTCAGATGTGGAACTTAAGAAACAAAACAAATGAGAAAGGGGAAAAAAGAGACAGAGAGAGACCGACCAAGAAACAGGCTCTTAACTATGGAGAACAAACTGATGGTCACCAGAGGGGATGTGAGTGGGGGGATTAAGGAGGGCACTTGCTGTGAGGAGCACAAGTGATGTACGGACGTGATGAATCACTAAATTGTATCTCTGAACCTGATATCACACTGTATGTTAACTAACTGGAATTTAAATAAAATCCTAAAACATTCACTTTCCATTGTTTAATGTCATATGACCACCGATGAATAATTGCTTTATTATAGGAAACTATGTGAGTCTCAGAAGGCAGGGCCATGAAATTCTCTTGGCCATAATGTTAATTTTGTGTGGTGGAGTCCCTTTAAGGGTAGTCCCTTTAAGGAAGCCCCATATTCCTGGAATATTGTGTATCAACCATACGGCCAATATTTTCTGGACTCAGTTTGAATTCATACACTTAAATATGCAATATTATTCTATATTCTTCAAATAATGAAGGATGAGTGAAGGTTCTATATATCTAAAACATCCAAAGGGGCACTCTAATATCATGTTGCATTTGTCCAGCCCTTTTGCCTGAATGCTACCCTGTAACTCATCTGTGCAACATATTCACAATCTCCCAAATGAGGTTTGGGAGCCCACATTCCTCAGCGGTGTCATTAGTGGTGTCATTAATCCAACGATTACTGTTTTGAAATGCCTGTCATAGCATCTTTGTTCATTTACAAAGAGCATATTTTAGGAGTATCACTAGGTGGTTAATCCTTGAAAATTGTTTGCTGGGAACACACTAATGAGGTATTGCACCTTCTTCTTCCCCCTGACAAACTCTGGCTGAGTTTTCCAAGTGAACTCATCCATCGCCCACATCCCAGATCTGCAGCCACCGAGCAGACTCATTACATGAGCGGTGCTGCTGTGGGTATGTGTCCTTAGGCCATCCTATTTGCACGGGCCACTTTTTCACTTGGGGTCCTATGTATAGCTGTTTCTTATGAGGACAGCCTTAATGAGCTATGGGCAAAAGATAATCCCTTGCAAATGCATCAGTTGGATGGCTTTCAAGTCAAATTTATAATGATGGAAAAGTAATTTTAGAGAACATTTCAGTTTTATCACTGTGGAATAAGGCAGCCAGGGTGAATAGTCAATCTATTGCTATTGAGCATTTACTTGAGCAAGGCCAAGTACAGAGATGGAGTTACAAATCAGATGGGGGCTCTATCTTTCACACTCACCCTGTTTGGTTTTTTGGACAAGACCAGCCCACAGGGAGCAACATTGGAAGGGATTACAACACAAATTAAAGAAGACTTGCTACAAATCCTAAGACACAGACCAAGGAAGTGGGAAGGGAATACAGATGTGTGAGGATCACTTCTATTTGAAGTGACTGAATCAGGAGAAGTGACATTGTGGGTCTGGGATCATATTTGCACCAGATCTCAAAAGGTGAGAGAATTTCCAGCAGTGAAGGTGGATGTGTTAAAGGGACATGGGGAGAGGGGACTGAAGAATTGCAGACAAACTCATGTTCCTAGAAGTAAATGCTTAAAGATAGAAAGGATGGGAGTGCCTGGGTGGCTCAGTCGGTTAAGTTTCCAAATTCGGCTCAGGTCATGATCTCATGGTGCGTGGGTTCGAGCCCCACATCGGGCTCTGTGCTGACAGCTTGGAGCCTGGAGCCTTTTTTGGATTCTGTGTCTCATTCTCTCTCTGACCTTTCCCTGCTCACGCTGTCTCTCTCAGAAATAAATTAAAACATTAAAAATTTTTTAATTTTAAATGTTTTTATTTATTTCTGAGAGAGAGAGAGAGAGAGGCAGCGTGAGCAGGGGAGGGGCAGAGAGAGAGGAAGACACAGAATCCACAGCAGGCTCCAGGCTCTGAGCTAGCTGTCGACACAGAACCCAATGTGGGGCTCGAACCCAGGAACCGTGAGATCATGACCTGAGCTGAAGTCGGACGCTTAACCGACTGAGCCAACCAGGCACCCCAACATTAAAAATTTTTAAAAACATAAAATAAAGATAGGAAGGATGATAACACACGGCCAGTATGGCTCTTTGGGACCAGAGGCAGCATTGTGCTAGGTGCTGTCGGTGAGTCAGGGAGGCTGGGCACGGCGTCCATGCTCAGGCAGGGAAGCTCAGGGTTACATGTGTGGAATCAGCACATTTCACAACCTCATATGCGAAGCATAATGGTTTTCCAGGGCTGCCACACAAATTCCCACAAACTGAGAAGCTTAAAACAAAGTAAAATCATGTTCTTGTAGTTCTGGAAGCCAGATGCCCCGAATCAAAGTGTTGGCACGGCTGGGCTCTCCCTGAAAGCTCTAGCGAAGATGTCTTCCTTGCCTCTTCCTAGGTACTGGTGGGGCCTGTCGAAGCTGGGTGTTCCGTGGCTTGGAGCTGCAACATTCTGGTCTTTGCTTCCATCTTCATATGACCTTCCCTGTGTTTCTGGTGTCTTCTCCTCTTTTTATAAGAACAACAGTCATTGGA
Source organism: Crocuta crocuta (assembly GCF_008692635.1). NCBI lineage: Eukaryota > Metazoa > Chordata > Mammalia > Carnivora > Hyaenidae > Crocuta > Crocuta crocuta. Next base: position 4,614,845 of record NW_027530500.1, read on the forward strand.
TTTACAGTTCTCCCTCTAATTCCTAGCTGATCTCACCTCAAGATCCATAAATACTTACATCCACAAAGACCGTATTTACAAAGACCACATTCTGAGGACAAAAATCTTGGGTGGTCTGATTTAGCCCATAACAAGTCTGTGTACAAGTTTAAAAATGACCTAAAAAGGGGCGCCTGGGTGGCTTAGTCGGTTAAGCGTCTGACTTTCGCTTAGGTCATTATCTCGCGGTTCGTGGGTTCGAGCCCCGTGTCGGGCTCTGTGCTGACTGCCAGCTCAGAGCCTGGAGCCTGTTTCAGTCTGTGACTCCCTCTCTCTCTGACCCTCCCCTGCTCACGCTGTCTCTCTCTCTCTCTCCTAGAAATAAATAAAAACATTAAACAATTTTTTTAAATAAAATAATATAAAAATGACCTAAAGAAGATACTTTAATCTTGTAGTCCCTACATACACTTTCACTGAATGGAAGAATGACTTGATTCCTCTGAAACTTTATTTCATTTTTTTTTTTTGCTTTTGAAATGTTTATTTTATTTTATTATTTTTGAGAGAGAGAGAGAGAGAAGGAAAGTGTGAGCATGGAGGAGCAGAGAGAGAGGGCGACACAGACTTGCAAGCAGGCTCTATGCTGTCAGCACAAAGCCCAGGGCAAGGTTGGAACCCACAAACCATGAGATCATGACCTGAGCTGATATCAAGAGTTGGACTCTTAACCAACTGAGTCACCTAGGTGCCCCTTGATTCCCCTGAAGCTTTCAGATCAAATGTATCTGTCTGTTACAGACTAATATGCATTCTACTAGATATCTTTCTCCCAAATAAATTAATTTTGTCTTTAGTAAAAATTAATTGAGGTAGGTAAGCCCCATCCTGGATGATCCTCATGAGCGTCCTCTGGGGACTCCTCAGAAATGAGGGTTTCTAGGGGCACCTGGGTGGCTTAGTAGGTTGAGCGTCTGACTTTCGCTTGGGTCATGATCTCGCAGTTCGTGGGTTCGAGCCCAGCATCGGGCTCTGTGCTGACTGCCAGCTCAGAGCCTGGAGCCTATTTCGGAGTCTGTGTCTCCCTCTCTCTCTGACCCTCCCCTGCTCATGCTGTCTCTCTCTCTCTCTCCTAGAAATAAATTTAAAAAAAAATGAGGGTTTCTATACATACTGCATTATTTCTCACACTGATGTCATAGATTCCTAAAGACCTTGAACTTTAAGATGGTTGGAAGCTTACAACCAAAATATTGTCTTTGGTATTTCTTTCAACATGCTTAAACTTTCAACTCTTAAAGAAACTATTGCTGGCCATCTCCTGAATTAACATGAGAGTAAGTATTACCCAACATCGGCTAATGTCACTACCCATTCTCTGGTCACAGATGCTCAAAAGGTACCACATTTCCTTAGCCTTCTTTTTTCTGTGTTAATTATAATTTGCTTACACTGAATTAATCGACCCTAGAAGCACATTGACCATATAATTTAGCATCTAAACCGAAACAGTTTTGAGAGCAAAAGGTGACCCAATTAAAACATGCAGGTGGAAGCAAGTGTAAACAAGAAATTTACCTGAACAAATCCAGAAGGCGTATCAATATACCTCCTATGTGCCCAACACAAGTCATGCATTTCAGCCAAACAGATGGCATTTCTTTATTTTCTGGGCAGTTATTATACGTATTTTTTCCCAAAATTCAATCCCGTGGTTCATCACAATACATACTCAGTTAATACTTGTTGAAAATGATACAGTAATTACAGCCAGCATTTATTGAATACCTATTATGTGCCTGGAGAAGGTCCATACATTTGAATAAGATACACCCTTAGGGGATCAGAGAAGTTAAGTGGCCCTGAAGATTAGGGACAAGGTCAGGATGGGGGCATAGATTCCTTAATTCCAAACCCTGTGTTCATTCTACCTGATACCTCTTTTGAAAGTTTCTTTAGGTCTCACCAGATAGAGTGGTTCTGAATTTGGTGCCTTCAGCACCATCCCGATCCTTCTTGAGCCCCTATTCCTGTACACTGTCCAGAATGTGTTACTTCCCCCAGTGTCTCCCTACCTCCTTTCTTCATGTCTTTCCTTGTACGTCTTTGTCCAGAACCTGCTGCTACTCAAGACTTTGCATAACAACATGTTTGCTCACATGGAAATCTTTGTTAGACTATACATACATATACATATATTTATATATATATATATATATATTTACTGTTTATTGCCTCTTGAGAGAGAGAGAGACAGAAACAGAGGTGGGAGCTGAAGGAGGGGCAGAGAGATGGAGACACAGAATTGGAAACAGGCTCCAGGCTCTGAGCTGTTAGCATAGAGTTTGACCCGGGGCTCAAACTTATGAACCATGAGATCATGACCCGAGTCAAAGTCAGAGGCTTAACTGAATGAGCCACCCAGGCACCCCATGTGAGACAATACTTTTACCTAGTGGGAGAAGGTTAAGGAATCTACATCAGTAGTCGAACAAATTGCAAAGCAAGCCTGTACCTCTGGAAGTCAGGCAAAAGTCAGTATTTTGATGGACTCATTTTGACTGGCCAGCCAACCCACTCTGAAATGAACAACCACTGCTCTGCTATTACCTAGCATTGCAGGACTAGATGTTGATGAACGGCTCTGGAGAGTGTGGGCCTTCAGCGAGACACCTATCATAAGATGTCATCCTCAGCCAAGGTCCCCCCAGTTTTAATTTGAAACAATCCCAAAATGATTTTCCCGAGAACCGATTTAAACGAAATGTCAGTGACTATATAAATCTGCTCGGCGTTCAATCTCTGGCCCTCCAGGGGGGTTGCCTTGTGTCTAGACCCACTTACGTTTTCTGTCCTTCCTTAGTGACCTGTGTCTGTGCATGAGAATAGCGGATGTTTCATCCATCCTGGGACCAAGTGGAGCCGCACAGCCTCCCACAGGGCAATGCTCAACTGCTGAGAGCCTCGAAGGTGCCACTCTTGGCCCCTAGCATGTTGCGGGCAGCCTTAGGAACTGGCAAATGCCACTGGCCTAGAAAACAAACTGCGAACACAAACAGGGCTATTTCGTCTGCTTTTATCACCTTACATTTGAAGAAAAATAGGTGCCTTTTGGAAGTCTGACACAGTCTGGAGAAACAACCAAAGTTGTTTCAAATAAGGACTCGAAGATTGCTAATTTGTCTGCTTCTTAGAAGTCACAAACACTGGGGATGTCAATGGATTCACTCAGAATCCACTCAGAGGCAGCCCTGATAAATTCATAAAGATGTGAACTTTAAGGCACAGAGACATGAACTGCTGCTCAGGGTTGACAGCGTGAGTCAGTCGCCGGCATTCATACTCAGATTTGCCTAAATCGGAAGTTCATGTCCCAAATCTGTTTGTAAAAGATAATTTTTTCAAGTGCTCTCCAAAGAGACTCAAATGAAACAATGTAACCCAGATCCAATTTGAGTCAAAAAATCCACCTTCCCTGAGAAATGGCGGCCACGCGTTTGGTGAGTGCAGTGTGACATACAGAGATGTCAAATTGCTATGCTGTACACGTGAGGCTAATGTCACGCTGTGTGTCAACTATACTTCAACTTTAAAAATAAATAAAATAAAATAAAAAGCCTCCTGCTGCCAGCACTATCTTATCCGATAAGCAAATGTAGTTCTCTGTGGAAGACAATTAGTTCAGAGCCCACTCTCTTTATTACTCTCCTGGCTGTAAGGACCCTGGTAAGTAGTGCCCAATTACTTCCACAACACAGCAATTTATGCTTTGGGTCTCATGTTTAAACAAAAATATCACATACATCATTGACCAATAGAGCAACGCATTCAACAAGGGTCATACTGATTAGAGAAAATGAAGACATTATGATTACTTCAAAACATTATTAGTGATTGCTGCTTTTTAATTAAGGAAGCTGGGGTGCCTGGGTGGCTCAGTCGGTTAAGCATCTGACTTCGGCTCAGGGCATGATCTCGCAGTCTGTGGGCTCGAGCCCCACGTCTGGCTCTGTGCTGACAGCTCAGAGCCTGGAGCCTGTTTCAGATTCTGTGTCTCCCTGTCTCTCTGCTCCTCCCCAGCTCGTGCTCTCTCTCTGTCTCAAAAATAAATAAACGTTAAAAAATTTTTTTTAATTAAGGCAGCTGGCATGTCTGTGTCACAAGCAGGTAGCACTTGTGTTGGTTATGAATGAGGCATGTAATGGGAAGCACATGAGCCTTGAGCGCAGATGTCCCTTTTTCCAGTCCCAGCTCTGCTGTATGCATTAGGCTGGGTTCACAGTTAACTTCATGAGCCCTATGGTCTCATCTTTAGGTAGGGATCATCTTTCCCTTGCATCGTTTATAAAAAGTTGTCAGCACGAGTACGGCTCATAACAGACACCCAATAGGTGTTGCTGGGGCCATTGTTTCAAATATGCCTTAAGACGGTTTCAGGCAAAAATACCATATCAGTATATCTATATCTGCATCTGTATCTGCAATCCCATCTAATAGTGCCTCTCATTTAAAAGTTACTTCCATGACAAAACGTAGAGTCCAGCTTTGTCGTCATGTCCCTGAAGCTCTATGTCTATTTTTTGCAGTTCAATAAGACTTTGGCAATTAGCAATGAAACTTTACAGTAACTTGGCACAATTTATATATTGTTATTATAATTTATATATTGGTATCTAATTCCAACATCAATATTTTAATAAAATAAAAGTAAATAAAGCAAAATCATCTAAATCTTCTAATAACTGGCATAAAAACAAAAGATTCAGAAGAATTATATACTCTCCAGAATTTATAATTATAGAGAAATCAGGATGAAACATGCTAAGATTTAAAGATATGTATATGATATATATATATCATATATATACACACATATATAAAACACATACACTTATTTAAATTTATTTATTTTCATTAACAAAATTTTAATGTTTATTTATGAAAGAGAGAGAGAGAGAAGAGTTGAGCAGGGGAGGGTCAGAGAGAGAGGAAGAGACACAGAATCTGAAACAGGCTCCAAGCTCTGAGCTGTCAGCAGAGCCCAATGCGGGGCTGGAACCCACAAGCTGTGAAATCATGACCTGAGTTGAAGTCGGACGCTTAACCAACTGAGCCACTCAGGTGCCCCTGTAGCTATTTTTAAAACCTCTTTACGAGATCATAAGGAGAAAGATTTTGTGTTTTCTTACATGATAATTTAGCTTTCCATTGCACAACACTGACAAGGCCATTTATTGAGTAGTCATTTAGTTGTTTCAGAAATTATTCATTGAGGGACGCCTGGGGGGCTCAGTCAGTTAAGCGTCCGACTTTGGCGCAGGTCATGATCTCATAGTCTGTGGGTTTGAGCTCCCCATTGGGCTCTGTGCTGACAGCTAGCTCAGAGCCTGGAGCCTGCTTCAGATTCTGTGTCTCCCTCTCTCTCTGACCCTTTCCCACTCGCTCTCTTTCTCTGTCTCTCAAAATAAAATAAAGACATAAAAAATTTAAAACAAAAAAGAAATTATTCATTGAGTGACAAATCCATGTCAAACACGTACTGTGGAATGAGGGAAGGGTGTATAGAGGGATCTGTAGAACAGATCAGAAATCCCCCCAGGGAAAGAGAAACCAGATGCAAGGGTGTCCAGTGTAGTTATCTCTCCAGAGATGTCTCAGAGACAAGCCTTGGGCATTACCTGGGAGTCCCAGGCATGCACGGACTGCTACCACCTCTAGCAGCAATAGTAGCCATTCATTTGTGGAGAGGAGTGGTGTAGAGGCAGCCGGCTTCATAGGAAGGGGACGGAGGGACAGGCTCCACGTGGAGCCTGGCTGACAGGCACAGGATCTTCCCTCAAATTAGCTATTTGTGTGGGCGGCTCAGGGCACCCCTCCCAAGAGATGGCTTGGACTACCTCTGTATGCACACCTACACTCCTACATTCTCCCATGCCTGGGGCACACATGTAAACACAATGTCTGAAACACAACAGGATGCCTCCCAGAAATAGGTGCTAGGTACGGAAAGGTGGGTGGGGAACAATCTGGACATCGAAACTTAAGATGGAAAGGACCCGCCCACTCAGAGTCAATGCAGCAGGTGTGTCTGGGACCTCTCTGCCCACACAGCGCTCCCGTTTTCCTTACCTGGCTGAGACTTGTTCCCATTCACAGAAGCTCCCACCCACAGGCAGCCGAGTTGTCTAAAACACAGCACTAACTTGTCCGTGCTTATCTGCTTGGCCCTTATCAGTTCCTTCCACTTTGTTCCACAGTCCATTAGTGGGAATTCGGCTGCTGATAATTGCAGTGGGTCATAAATGGGGACAGATAGGACGAAATTGCGGAAGAGCCATTGCAAGATCAAAATTCATAGCACTGATCCTACTGACAAGCCAGAAACTTCACGCTCTCATCTACATGCCCATCTGTGCACACCCTTCCACTGTGTACCTTTCCGTGCATTTATCTCTTGACATCCTCTTAATTTATTGCATGCAGAATGTGCCTAACAGATGCTTGATATCCTAAATTACAATCAGATAAGACAGGATGTTACAGGTCCATGATTCTTTGGTACAGATTTTTTTTTTTTTTTGAGAGGATCGTACTCATAAAATCAAGATCACTCTGTCACAGGAAATGTATTTATAGGAACTGTTTTAAGGCGTTTATTAAAAACAAATCTGGTGATGTGTATCTCTATTGATTCAAACACTAGAAAGAAGCAAATTGTACATACATTATAGTTAGAAGAAATAACCATTTGGAACACTAGCAGAAAGCTTTTGAAACCAGGAATGGTTACCAGTTCTTCATTTTAGCCTTATNACAATAATTCAAGCCTGAGTTTTATGGGCTCCCTCTCTCTGTGTCCAAAACTTAAAACCAAAACAAGACAAAAGAAAAGCATTACTCTTCTTTTATACAGACGTGTGAACTGATTTCCAAGGAATTCTTGAGTCTCTAAATTAGAGAATTATTTGTAAATCTAGAGTCTGGACAAATTTAGTGACGCCGGTCAGTTCCTTCTCTAATCCAGGTAGCCACTCCAGAGGCAGCCATGCCCTTGGTGACCTGGCAGTGGGAAGGAGGCTCCCCCCACCCCACCCCACCCACCGCCATGAACGGTTGTGATTGGTCAAGGATTTGAAACACAAGTTTAACTCCCGCTCACACTCAACTGTTTGCTTGTTCTCTCTCCTTTTTCCTATTAACATGAAGGCAAACACAACTGGCGACCACACTTGACAGGAATCGAAACTTGTGCTGACTGTATTATGCTTTTTTTTTTCCTCTTTACTATCACCTGCTATCATTGTAATCATAAACTTAATGAAGCCCGCTTTCTTTTGGACTTTTTAAAGAACACTTGAGAGGCTCTCAGCCTGCTGGAGGTCCCTGCCAGGCCTGGAATCCTTCCATCTGACTACAGCCAAGTAGGCACCCGGGGCTCCAGACTTTGGACCAGAGCCTTCTTTAGGAGTCAGTAACTCCCCCAGTAACTCCTCTCCTCTTCTGTCTGCTACCGGGACTCTTTGGCTAATTGTTTTTAATGAGCCTGGGTGGGTAAATATCTTTGCCTGTAACTGCAAGGAGATCTTACCTTCTCCACTGAGTATTTAGTTTATTGAAAAAAAAAAAAAAAGCTGACGTACAAAGATTGCTTTCTATTTTGCGTACAAAGCTCAAAAGAATGAAAACTGAAAGCCAGTTTCCTGGGGGTATCTTCACCAGGGGCATCACACATACCTACCTTCAATAGTAAGAGCAACTGTATCTATCCTTTATTTATGTAGCACTGTGTACTGTTTACACATGTCAACCCATTTGCAGTTTACACAGCGGCTCTCTGAGCGAGGTCACTGTCCAGCAGCACCTGCATTCCTTGGGGTTTTGTTACAAATTCTCAGCCCCGACCCAGACCTGTTGGATTGGAAACTTTGCAGGTGGGGCCTCACAATCCATGTCTGAAGCAATGGGGCACATTTTGCGGCACATTTTTTTTGAGACTCTCTCCATCACAGGCCACATTAAGTAAGCACACTTATATACCCACTTTACAGAGGAGGACACTGAGCCTCGTATGTACTAAGTCATTTATCAAAGTCATAGGATTTCTAGCTGTCAGGCTTCAAAGATGGATATAATCTAAGGGGGAAAAAAGGAAAAATAGTCATGATAGTTAAATACTAAATGAGGGGTGCTTGGGTGGCTCAGTTGCTTAAGCATCTGACTCTTATTTATTTTATTTTTTATGTCTTTATTTTATTTTGAGAGACAGAGACAGAGAGTGAGTGGGGAAGGAGCAGAGAGAGAGGAAGACAGAATCTGAAGCAAGCTCCAGGCTCTGAGCTGTCAGCACAGAGCCTGGTGCAAGGCTTGAACCCATGGTCTGTGAGATCATGACCTGAGCTGAAGTTGGACACTTAACCAACTGAGCCACCCAGGTGCCCCTAGCATCTGACTCTTGATTTCAGCTCTGGTCATGATCTCATAGTTTGTGAGGTCAAACCCCTCATTGGGCTCTGCAAGGATAGTATGAAGCCTGCTTGGGATTCTCTCTCTCTCTCTCTCAAAAAATAATAATAATAAACATTTTTTAAAAAGACTAAATAAACAAAAGGAAGTTAATAGGATTTCTTCCTCTTGGTCATTATATCTCACTAAAGTAATTCAGTATATTCACATAAAAAAATCTAATGCTTTGCTCCATGTTAAAGTTGAGATATGAAGTTCAGTTTCTCTAAATCTATGGTGGAAGTCTCCAAAACCTAACTGGTTTATATATATAAGAAATACAATTATAAGTCAAGTTTCCTGTGAACAGCTGAGAATTTAAACAATAAAATTAATGTAATAGCAGTGGATTTAGAAGAATTAGTTGTAACCAGAACATCCTCCTTCCTTTGGTTATCAGCTGCTGGATTTCATCCCATTGCAAATGCAACCAGTTTGTAGGAGATCGCAAGCATCTGCTCTCCCCTAGAAAGTGTCCACATGAATATTAATCCTGAAGACGACGCGTTGCCTCCCTGTCCATGTGATGAGTTTAAATGCCACATGTGGAAATGTGTGAAAGTATTTACTCCTTAAAGAGGCTAGACTGCATGTTGGGAAGTTCTCTGAAACACCTCGGCAAATTCTAACATTAAGAAAGGAAAACAGATGGGCATCAACAAGGAACTTTCAATGGCTACATGTGGAGCCAGAGGGCTGGAGGGAAGCCCGCTGATTCTGAGGTAAAGCCCAGCTGTTGCTTTCACAATGCAGGTTGGCCGGTTGTGTCTTCTTCCTTTTTCTGCAGAGCCTCATCCAGCGATAAGAGACTCTAAGGTCAGCGAAAAGTGCTCAGGATGAAATCATGGGGATGATTCATAAGGAACATCGAGCTTTGAGGAGCTTGTCAATTCTAAGCCAGATCCTTATGGAAACTCAGACGTTTTGTTATGTCTTTCTCATTGCAACACACAGGGCAGCCCATAACATAAAGAGTCCGAGTAGGGAAGTATAGAATAGGTGCAAAGGGCCTGGAAGTTTCTATATACATGCCTGCCATAGATGTGGAGAATTACTACAGAAAGGTTAAGTGATATTTCCAAAGTCATACAAGCAACCAATGTTGCAACTAGAACCTGACTCTAATCAAAACCTCAGCACTTCCCTGAACTGTTTGCTTCTCTTGGTCTGCTATGTGCTGATATCTTGTTTTTGAACTGATGGTCTTTATTCAATTAGAGGCAAAAGTTGATACATGCTAACTTCTAAACTGAATTTTTAAAAATGTATCTATTTAAGTTCAAGTTAGTTAACATACAGTGAAGTATTGGTTTCTGGAGTAGAACCCAGTGATTCATCACTTACACATAACACCCAGTGCTCATCTCAACAAGTGCCCCCCTTAGTGCCCATCACCCATCTAGCCCATCTCCCCACACAACTCCCCTCCAGGAATCCACAGTTTGTTCTCTGTCTTTAAGAGTCTATGGTCTGTCTCCCTCTCTTTTTTTTTAATCCTATCTTTCCTTCCCTTCGTCTATTTTCATCTGTTGTGTTTCTTAAATCCCACATATGAGTGAAATTCTATGATATTGTCTTTCTCTGACTGACTTCTTTTGCTTAGCATAATACTGAAATTTTAGTAATGCTAATTATAAAATAAATACCTACATTAAAAGCTAATATGGACAATGTGTATGAGAAAGAGTCAAGGAGACTATTAACAAACCTTGAAAAATGTGTTTGATAGCATTTTCTGATATGTCTTTATTATCTAACAACAACAACAAAATCAACAAAGTGATTAACACATAATGACTTACTTTCTTTGTCTGTAGCTCAAGAAGGTATGTGTGTGCTAGTAGTCCATAATATCTAGCTAGCTCTGCTCTCCACGTTTATCTCATAGAATTGACCAGAGAAATCTTCTATCTAAATTTATTAATTCTGCATACCTCAGATGCATCATATACCACTTCCTTTAAGATTTTGCTTAGAGCCACTTATCCCCCTGGGAGCATTCCTCCCTTCCTACAACTTTCTCCTCCTCCTCCCATCTTACAGTCGTTGAGTTAGTGTTAGGCACACAACATTCTGTAGTTGCTGGGAAGCCAGAGTAACTTGAACACCATCCCTACCCTTTCAACTCATCTATGTCCTTTTCACTCTTTATAGACCAGTGCACCTTTTTAAAGTTTTCTGCTCCTGGATGGCCATCAGTGCCACTTAAGCACACATGCTCTGTTGCAGTGTCATTTGCCTTCCCCTTGATGGCTCTGCACATTCATGGAAAGGATTAATCATACCTGAACACCCCTATTTATGCCCACACCTAGCATACTGTCTGGTGTATAATGAGAATTTAAAAGATATATGTGGATGGTAATGAGATTCTCACTCACAAATTGTTTTCTGAAATTGGTAGGCTTAAAATACTATATCAAGCACTGATCGATACTCAAGATATTCTAGACCAAATTGGCAAAATAAACGTGTATGAATCATGATGATCAGAGAGCTATCTTCCAGAGTTTGGAAGTCACTCAAGGATGAAATCAGGGAACTGATAACCTAAATGTATAATCCATTGTTTCAATTGACCTCTGTGTGAAAAAAGCATTAGGCAACATATGCAAGCGCTTTATATTAAGACAGATGCCATAAAACTACAAGAAATCATAGACCACTTTATCATACAGGCCAAAGGATTCTTCAATAAAGGACTAGATGCCTGAAGTATTGGGAAGAGGCAACATGATATTTAGAAAAGAAAACTGTAACCTGAATATCAATAATTCACAGTAGTTTCAGAGGGCAATGATGGGCTAATGAGGTACCTGGAATCTTCCCTGTGATTATGGGCCATCACTGAGCAGTCCTACTGTCATGAAAATTGCATCCATGAAGGAAAGGAATCAAAGCCTCCTGATGTTAAAAGATTTGAGGGGCGTCTGGGTGGCTCAGTCGGTTAAGCATCTGGCTCTTGGTGTCGGCTCAGGTCATGATCTCACAGTTTTATGAGTTCAAGGCCCATATTGGGCTCTGTTCTGGCAGTGTGGAGCCTGCTAGAGATTCTTTCTCTCCCTCTCTCTTTCTGTCTCTCCCCCAATTGTGCCGTCTCTGTCTTTCTCAAAATAATTAAACTTAAAAAATAAAAGTAAATGAAGATTTGAAGGACCATTCTGTATGGGAGGAGGTAGATATTTTCATGCCCACACTGCATGAGCATACAACTGAGGTTCAAAGTGTAAACACTTGAGGGAGACAGATTTTGTTTTTTTATACATCAGTCTCTCCCAGCTCTAGTTCTGATGATCTGTTTTACAGGATCATCAACAGAAGGCTTAGGCCAGTAAGCTAGTTGTAACTTCTTTCTGAAACACTTATGAGCACACCACTGACTTCAGAGCCACCAGAAGGAAGAATCTGAAACTAGCTGACAAAGATGTAATGTGTTAGGGATACATTCTGGACATCGCCATAACCACCAAGCTTTCCCACAAGGCTCATCATGCTGCTTTAGCCCCGATGGGACTTGAATTTTCCACTTTGGGTTAGCCTAGTGGGCTACTTCCCCACTGGACCAGAACCTGTCCTGATCCTATCCCAGTTTGCACCAGTCCTTTGTCTGAGAATACTGGGTCTTAATTCTTATATCATCAACCACTGTCTAAGGTATTATCTAGCAATTCAGGTGCTTAGGCTTTATGGACAGAGAGAATTGGGTTTCTTTCTTGGTCCATCACTTTATTACTTCTGTGATATGGACTAGGTTCCTTGGCCCTTCTAACCTTTCATTTTTTACCTGTAAAATAGAAATTCATTCAGATGACTAAGAATGTATTAGATACTATCTTTGGTAATCTTAGCCAAGGGCATATTCATCTTGAGTGCCAGATAGAATAGCTCCTTCATTGCATTGGGCTTCCTAGAGTATAGACCCCAGATGAATCGATTCACAATAACCCTTTGGATGTATTCTAAACTGTTATTATTTCATTTCTAGGTGCCAGCCCTGCAAAGTTCCATGCTTTAGTAATGACTTCAATTTTTGAAGCTTCTTGTCTTACCCAGTGGTCCATATCACTGTGGCCCTTACATCCCTCATGAGAGAACCTTCTTATGTTATGGCAAAAGGAATGATTAGAATGGTACCATCATAGAATATATGAGCGACATTAAGCAGAGGCTGATTATGAATGCCTAATTAAATGGAGATCAGAAAGAAGTAAGAGAACATGTAGGTAAAACAAACCACTAATATCCTCGTGGTCAATATTGATGAATCCATCAATAACAGATACTTGTCTAAAACCAGTACCTGAGAAGGTCTCATTAGATTATCTTTGGAAAAGACAAATAAAATAACTTTTCTCTAGAGATGAATACAGCTTTAACATTGATAATATGAGGAGTAAACTTAGGGGGAAAAGGGTAAATGATTAGAAGAAAGAAACTTGGAAATTCCAGGATTCTTATAGATTACTTCTAGTTCTCATTTTCGGTCATCTTCATAAATAAAACACAGTAGGGTAAGTGCAAAATTTATTGAAGTTTTTAGGAGACATTAAAGTCTCTAAGTAGGAAAGATTTAGAGTTGAGTTACAGAGTTTGTATGAATATTTTCATATATGTGTAAAAGTGGTCAGAAAAGGCAAATAATTTATTCAATATGTCTCAGGAAAAGGTATTTTATTTATAAACTAAACATGGTTGAGATGGGGGCTTGGAGGTCAGGTGTAAAATGATTTTGGGGGTTCTCTGTCTTTTGTACACTGTGGATTTCTGGTGCTGAAGTTCTTGAGTTTGGTAAAAGGGTAACAGATTTGGGATATATATCATTTTTTGCATGTGAAGGATAAAGGGTGATGTGATAAAGGATGATTTTTTAAGTGCGATAAAGGCTGATGCAATCTGGGGGCTATGACAATGGAAATTGACTTTGAGATGAGTGAAATGCACTTTTAACATGGACTGGCAGAGCCCAACTTAAAGTTGAAGATCTTATCAGTTGCTTGTTGCCCTGTACTAATGTACTAATAATTTTTAAATACTTGTGAGTCCAGTGACTGGCACTGATACCCTGATATGCTACTGTAGCCAGAATGGGTATGAAACTTGCCATTAGAAAGGATATTGGAAATAAAACATAATATTTTGGAATCTTCCTATAAAGCTTTTGTGTCCATTCCTAATATACTTGGCATTGCTGATCTACCCAGAAACTCGGGGAATAAACAAACAGGCTCAAGGACAAGACAAGTAAAATTTTGCCTGAAATTTTATAATACATTGAAAGATGGAGAAATTCTGTCTTAGGTGAGAAGAGGAAACAATCCTAATTGACTTGTATCCAATCATGAGCAATGTGGATAGCGATTTAAAAATAGGACACTCTATATTAAAACACAAGTACAGTAGCTGTCTTTGAAATTTCCGAGTGATAAACATCAGAAAATAAAGGAAAGTGTCAAAGCACATAGGCAGGAAGTGTGTTGAAAACACTTACATGTTGTACATAGGAAACATAGATAGATTCATGAAGGGTATGAACATATACAAGAGGGACTCAGAACTGAAGCAATAATTCATGCATATATTTAAAAAAGTAAGTGTTTCTACAGGACTATCTTTGAAAATGACTGGTACAGGATTCTGGTCTGTGTGGATTTAATTAGAGTTCCCTTTGTTCCAAACATATTTATCCACTTTACCAAACATAGGTTAACATTGCTACTCAGAGTTAGAAACCTAATATTTGTATTTTTTCGCATGTCTATGAGCCAGCCAGGAAGAGATTTTAAATCTGCTAAGATTCTAAAATTGTTGCTAAGTTTGTCCCTGAGACCTTCAGACCTGATTATTTAATGTAGTGGGGAACCCTGGCTTGTTCATAAATCATGATTCATCTCCAAGCGGCTGCTTGGTGGCCTCATTCATGAACATTCCACTCAGTACCAGGTCAGAAATTCTTCAAAAGGAATTCTGAGGGCATAAATATTTGATATTGTGCATTGTATAGATAGATATATTTTCAGGATCCTCATTCTGAAATGAACTTTGTAAAATAAAATAAATCTCGAGGACTGGTAAATTGATATGCTATCTGTGGCATGTATTATGTTGTATTGTTTGTTAACTCAAATTTAAAAAGCATCACAGACTCCACATCATCTGAAAATTGAAGATCTTCAAAAGATCATGTGAAAGTCTCATTCGAGAGATTCTCTACTTCCATTATACATCATCCTTAATTAATTCAGAACTTGATGCTGATGTTTTTAGGTATTGACTTTGTATGAAAAGCTGAAGAAAACAATTTAGAGAGTTTTGTAAAAATCTCTTGTTGGCCCATTGCTCTCATCTTGTTTATCAGGCTTAATTTTGGTGCATCCATAATCTTACTTCTAAGTTTAAATTTGAAGTAAAAAGTAAAATGAATAAATAAAAATCCTCAAAGTAATCTATTCATCCAGTAGCATAATTTGGTGGAAATACTAATGAATATTATCCGTAAGTCAGATTTTGCTTATGTCTGTAAAGCATTTGGTAAAATACTGACTCTCTGTTTGATGGACATTCCTGAAGGATCTATACAGTTTTGGAGAGTTTGAGCATTATCTCTACCCTATGCAAACACAGTTTGATATTATTGCTGCATTCTCACCCATATTTTAGCAACATGTAAATTACACCATAGGACTTAACACTATTTATACAGAGTGGGTCCATTAAGGTAAAGTACATTTAAGGTAAGAAGAGTAAATCGATTTTGTTAAGCTTAAAAAATAATCAAGCATAGTAAAGGAGAAATAGAAGGTACAGTTTTGCAATCATATACATTTAGAAATAAATCTTTAATACTTTGGCACCACCAGTGATTGATTATGTGAGCTTGGATTGGTCTCTGTGAGCTTCATGCTTCTATATATTCTGTCTATGAGAGACTTACTTCAGAGGCAAAGCAGTACTGATTGAAAGTTAAGGGATGGGAAAAAAATCATTCCATGTAAATGGAAAGCAAAGGAAAGCTGATATAGCTACTTTCAATCAGACAAAATAGACTTTAAAACAAAGACTGTGATGAAAGAAAAAGAGGGGCAGCACATAACGATAAAAAGATCAAATGAAGAAGATGTAACATAAATATCTATGCACCATGCATAGGAGCACTGAAATATACAAAGCAAATATTAATAGACTTAAAAAGGATAAATCGACAACAATACAACAACAGTAGGGGACTTTAACACTTCACTTACATCAAGGGATAGATTATCCAGACAGAAAATCAATAAGGAAACATCAACCTTAAGTGGCACATTAAACCAAATGAACGTAACAGGTATAGATAGAACATTCCAGTCAAAAAGCAGCAGGATACACATTCTTCTTAAATGCACATGGGACATTTTCCTCAAGGTACATCACATTTTAAGCCTCATAACAAATCTCAGTAAATTCAAGAAAATTGCAATCCTATCAAACTTCTTTTCTGACTACAATGGTAAGAAACTAGAAATCAATTATAAGAAAAAACTATAAATACATGGAGATGAAACAACATGTTAGTGAACAACTGCTGGATCATAGAGGATATCAAAAGAGAAATAAAATACCTGGAGGCAAATGAAAACAAAACTATGACATACCAAAATATATGGGATGAAGCAACAGCAATTCTAAGAGGAAAGTTCATAGCAAGACAGACCGACCTAAAGAAACAAAGGAATCTCAAATGAACAATTTAACTTCATAACTAAAGGAGCCAGAAAAAAAGAACAAACCAAGCCCCAAATTAGTAAAAGTAGGGATATAATAAAGATCAGAGTGGAAATAAGTGCAATAAAAACTAAAACAGACAAACAAATAAACAAACATACCAATAG
This sequence comes from Crocuta crocuta, assembly GCF_008692635.1. Classification (NCBI taxonomy): domain Eukaryota; kingdom Metazoa; phylum Chordata; class Mammalia; order Carnivora; family Hyaenidae; genus Crocuta; species Crocuta crocuta. The sequence goes on from NW_027530500.1 coordinate 4,631,194, forward strand.
AAAAGATTAATGAAACTAAAAACTTCTTTCTTTATTATTTTTTAATGTAGTTTATTATCAAGTTAGTTTCCATATAACCCCCAGTGCTCATCCCAGCCAGTGCCCTCCTCAATGCCTATCATCCATTTTCCCCTCTCCCCCAGCCACCATCAACCCTTGATTTGTTCTCAGTATTTAAAAGTCTCTTATGGTTTGCCTGCCTCCCACTCCGTAACTGTTTTTTCTCCTTCCCCTACCCCATGGTCTTCTGTTAAGTTTCTCCTGATCCACATAGGAATGAAAACATATGGTATCTGTCTTTCTCTGCCTGACTTATTTCACTTAGCATAATATCCTCAGGTTCCACCCACGTTAATTCAAATGGCTAGATTTCATTCTCATTGCCATGAGTATTCATTCATACTCATTGCCATGTAGTATTCCATTATATATATATATATAATGTATATATATATACATAAAATATGTGTATACATATATACATATAAAACTTTTATACACAGAAAAACTTAGTTCTTTTCTTTTAAAGTTTACTTGTATTTGAGAGACAGAGAGAGACAGAGCATGAGCAGGGAGGGGTAGAGAGAGAGGGAGCCGCAGAATCCGAAACAGCCCCCAGGCTCTGAGCTGTCAGCACAGAGCCCAACGTGGGGCTTGAACCCACAACTCTGATATCATGACTTGAGCTGAAGTTGGATGCTTAACTGACTGAGCCACCCGGGCACGCCCCCCCCCAAAAGCCTGGTTCCTTAAAAGGATTAGCAAAATTGACAAACCTTTAGCTAGACTCACTATAAAAAAAAAAGAGGGGGTGGCTCAAGTAAAATCAGAAATGAAGGAGAAGTTACAACTTATACCACAGAAATAAAAGGGATTGCAAAAAGGCTACCGTGAACAATAAATGCCAACAAACTAAAACACCTAGTAGAAATGGATAAATTCCTAGATACTTAGAATCTTCCAAGACTGAACTATGAAAAAATAGAAAATCTGCATAGACCAATTACTATTAAGGAGATTAAACCAGTAATCAAAAATTTCCTAACAAACAGAAGTCCAGGACTAGATGACTTCATTGGTTAATTCTACCAAACATTCAAAGACTTAAACCTACTCTCAAATTTCCAAAAAAAAATAAAGAGGAGGGAATACTTCTAAACTCATTTTACAAATCCAGCATTACCCTGATACCCAAACTGGACAAGGACAACACAGAAAAGAAAATTATAAGCTGGGGCACTTGGGTGGCTAAGTTGGATGAACGGCTGACTTCAGCTCAGGTCAGTATATCTCACAGTTCGTGAGGTCGAGTCCTGTGTCAGGCTCTGTGCTGATATCTTGGTGCCTGGAGCCTGCTTCAGAGTCTATGTCTCCCTCTCTCTCTTCCCCTCCCCTACCTACATTCTGTTCTCTCTTTTCTCTCCCTCTCTCAAAAATAAACGTTAAAGAAATTTTTTTAAAAAAAGTAAGAAAATTATAGGCCAATATCCCAAATGAACATAGATGTAAAAATCTTCGGGGCGCCTGGGTGGCTTAGTCGGTTGAGCGTCCGACTTTCGCTTAGGTCATGATCTCGCGGTTCGCGGGTTCGAGCCCCGCGTCGGGCTCTGTGCTGACTGCCAGCTCAGAGCCTGGAGCCTGTTTCAGAGTCTGTCACTCCCTCTCTCTCTGACCCTCCCCTGCTCACTCTGTCTCTCTCTCTCTCTCCTAGAAATAAAATTAAAAAAAAAAAAATCTTCAACAAAATGTTATCAAACCAAATTTAACAGTTTATTAAAAGGATCATACATCTCTGTAAGTTAGAATTTATTACAGGGATGCAAGATTCAACAACTACTAATCAATCAATATAATACACCACATTAACAACAATGAAAGACAGAAATCATGTGATCATCTCATTAGATGCAGAAAATGCATTTGATAAAATTTAACATCCATTTATGAAAAAGTGGCATAGTGGGAATGTACCTGGACATAATTAGGGTCATCTGTGACAAACCCACAGCTAATATCATGTTCAACAGTAAAAAGCTGAAAGCTTTTCTTCTAAGATCAGGAATAAGACAAGGATTTCCACTCGTCCCACTTCTATTCAACTTAGTATTGCAAATCACAGCCATAGCAATTAAACAAGAAAGAGAAATAAAAGGCATAGAAGTTGGAAAAGAGGAAGCAAAATGGTCACTATTTTCAGATGACCTGATATTATATATATAAAACCCCAAAAACTACACCAAAAAATACGTTAGAACTAATAAATGAATTCAGTAAACTAGCAGAATACAAAGTCAATATGCAAAAATCATTCATATTTCTACATACTGTAAAAGTATCAGGAAGAGAAATTTTTAAAAATCCCGATTACAACTGTATCTAAAAGAATAAAGTACCTAGTAAAAAAATGAACATAGGAGGATAAATATTTGTACATTTAAAAGTATAAGACCCTGATGAAAGATATTGAGGACAAAAATAAATGGAAAGATATTTCATGCTATGGATTAGAAAAATAACTATTGTTAAAATGTCCATCCTACCCAAAGCAATCTACAGATTCAATGCAATTCGTTTCAAAACTCCAATGACATTTTTCACATAACTAGAAGAAAGAATTCTAAAATTTATATGAAACCACAAAAGACCCCAAATAGCCAAAACAATCTTGAAAAAGAGCAAAGCTGTAGGCATCATATTTCCTGATTTCAAACCATAGCTAAAAACCTATATTAATAAAAATATGGCATGGTTTGGCATAAAAGCAGATACATAGATCACTGGAACAAAAGAGAGAGCCCAGAAATGAACCACACATATATGGATAATTTATTTATGACAAGGGAGCAAAAATATACAATGCAGAAAAGACTATGTCTTCAATAAATGATGTTGGGAAAACTGGACAGCTACATGCACAGGAATGAAGCTGGACCACTATCTTACAACATACAGAAAAATTAACTCAAAATGGATTAAAAACTTATATGAAATGCCTGAATCAACAAAAAGAACTGGAAGAAAATATAGATTGTAAGTTCTTTGAAATTAGTTGTGTGTATATGTTTGGGCGATCTGACTTTAGGGCAAGAGCAGCAAAAACAAAAATAAACAAATAGGACTTTAAAAAGCTTCTGTATAGCAAAGGAAACCATTAACAAAACCAAAACGCAACCTACTGAAAGGTAGGATATTTGGAAATCATATATCTGATAACAGGCTAATATTCAAAATATATAAATAACTCATACAACTCAACAACAACAGCAGCAACAATAAAAACAATTTGACTTGATGAGGGGCACCTGGGTGGCTCAGTCGGCTAAGCCTCCAGCTTCGGCTCAGGTCAGGTTCTCCTGTTCATGGGTTTGAGTCCCACTTTAGGCTCTGTGCCTACAGATTCTGTATCTCCCTGTCTCTCTGCCCCTCCCCCTCTCAAGCTCTGTCTCTCTCTGTCTCAAAAATAAATAAAGCATAAATTTTTTTAACTTAAAAAAAACAATTTGCTGAAAACATGGGCATAAAATCCGAATGGACATCTTTCCAGAGAAGATATACACATGGTCAACAGGCACATGAAAAGATGCTCAACATCACTAATCATCAAGGAAATGAAAATCCCAACCACAATAAGATATCACTTTACACTTGTCAGATAATAACACTTGTTATTATCAAAAAGACAAAAAATAACAAGTGCTGGGAAGGACGTGAAGAACAAGCAATTTTCGTGGACTGTTGTTGTGAATGAAAACTGGTGCTGGCACTATAGTAAATATCATGGAGGTCTCCTCAAAAAAATAAAAAATAGAATGACCATATGATCCAGCAATTCCACCACTGGCTATATACCTGAAAAAGATGAAAATGCTCATTCAAAAAGATATGCACCTCTATGTTCATTACGGCATTGTTTATAATAGCCAAGGTATGCTAACTATCGAAGTGTCCATCAATGCATGAATGGATAAAGAAGATGTTGGACACACACACACACACACACACACACACACACAGAAGAATACTCAGCCGTAAAAAAGAAGGAAATCTTGCCATTTGCAACAACATGGGCAGACCATGAGGGATTTATGCTAAGTAGCTTAAGTCAAAGACACACAAATACCATACGATTTCACTTACACGTAGAATTTAAATCTCAAAGCAAACAAACAAAACAAATGAAACCTAGACTTATAGGTACTGAGAGCAGATGGGTGTTGCTGGAAGGGAAGGGGTTGGGGTATGGACAAAATGGGTGAAGGAGGTAAAGAAGTACAATATCCCAGATATCAAATAAAGATGTCATGGGGGTGTAGAGTACAGCATGGAGAATATAAACTATAGTATTATATGAAAAATAATGCTGTATGGTGGCAGATGGTAACTAGACTTATTATGGTGATCATTCTGTAATGTACACACATGTTGAATCGTATGTCGTATATCTGAAACAAACATAACATTACATGTCAGTTAAAAAAATTACATGTCAGTTATACTGCAATAAAAATATTTAGACAGAAATAACTCGAAACTGCAATTCATTCTGAGAAATGACCAGTTCTGATCGAAAATGCCAAAGAAAATAAATAATCCCACATCTCTTTATCCCTCTAATGTCAACATAAAACCTTAAAACTGTTGCCCAAAATGGAAGGTGTGCTTATTTCTCATCTTGAACTAAAAGAAAGCAAAGAAACCTATAAAATTGTACAGGGGCTTCAAAATTGAGCGAAAAAATAGAAAAGTCCCCGAAAGCCTATTTTTTAAATGAAGAAAACTCATGCTTTCTGAAAATAATACAACCTAATATTACAGGCAACCCAGAGTAAAGATACAATAACACTATTCTCATGATGCAATCTGCCATGACTAATCCTAATCCTTAATTTACTGTTGTTTTCAATTAGCAATATTACTTAGTAGGAGGTTAACAAAAAGCAATAAACATACAGACATTTTTCTTTCCAATGAAGCAGGGCCAACATGGAAAAATGTAGACAACAGCAATTTGAAACTCTACTTGGAATTAATTTCATGGGGAAAGCAAGTAAAGAGACTATGGGAAAGACAGATAATTCTATCAGTTGTCAAATCTTCCTATTTTCCTCACATTGGGAGAAAAATATTTGGAGATGTTTTCCCCTAAATTGTAAGCAACACAAATGAATGCATTATTTTATTCAGTGCATGAGTTTCTGAAGCTTCCTCCAGATATCTCCTGCTCTGTGCTTCTGCCTTTTTTTTTTTTTTAATTTTTAAAATGTTTTATTTATTTCTGAGAGAGAGACAGCAATGGGAGGGTCAGAGAGAGAGGGAGACACGGAATCTGAAACACACTCCAGGCTCTGAGCTAGCTGTCAGCACAGAGCCTGATGTGGGCTCGAACCCACGAACTGCAAGATCATGACCTGAGCCAAAGTCAGACGCTTAACCTACTGAGCCACCCAGGCACCCTTCTGCTGCCCTTTCTAACCTCAGCCTGGGACAGCCTTTCACTAACACAAGAAGGTCAAGAGGTTGGGCCTTGGGGTTGGGGAGGAAAGTTCTTTTTCACCACTTGGAGCAAGCCCGCCTTCGCTTCCTAGCTGCTGACTGTTTATAATGGCAGAATGATTTTACAGTTTGTATTCGCCTTGTATTTTTAAACCTTTTCATTACTTTCCAATCTTGAATACAGGCTGTTGAGCACAGTGGTTTTAATGTCAGACTTGATTACAGATTCTGATGCCAAGATTTAGGAATTGTGCAACATCAGTCAAATTATGTAACTGAGCCAGTTAGTTGGGTCACTACAATGTATGCAAATGGCCCAGTAAAGTGAGTAAAGAAATACATACTCAGTAAATCAATACATTCCCATGAACAGTCAGATTCTTAGAGCATCCTTTGGTTTTTATAGATGAAGGAATGGAGGCCCAGTCAGTGAACTACTCAGGTTACCAGGAGAGGAGGAAAACACTAAACTTTTTGCAATAGACATCCTAATTTCCCTTGGAGCGAGAGCCATGCTGGAGACAGGACCCATGTAAGGTCTAATGATTTCTGAATGGGTACTCAACAGTTGCTAAGCTACCAACAATCCAAATATAAGAAAATGATAGAAATGCTCACTGGTTACCATTATCACATCTCAATTTTATTCATCAGAAGAGAAAAGATGTCCTACCCAGATGCTGTCTTCTTGTTTGTACTGTTTCCAGTTGCGTCCTGTGTCACTGAACATCAGGCTATAACTCGTCACCCAGTCAGAGCTTCCGTATCTGCCCTGCGTGGCCACTGCTGTAATCTCCACTCTGTTTCCCAGGTCCATCTGGAGCCACTGCTGAGCATTGGAATCTGCTGGGGACCAACCACCAGTTCCTGGAAGAAGATCAGAGAGAGTGGGTTGTGATACCATCTCACGGGGCCACGCCTTACAGCTCTGAAGGAGACATGAAATGGTGTTCCTCTGAAATGTCTCTACCCCCCAACGGGCCCCGCCCATCCTTGCTGGGCTCAATTTCCATTCTCTTCCATCCTATTCCCTCTCATGCTTCAAGATTCATCTCAAATCCATGCTATTCCTTCCATAAGTCTTCAGGTCTTTCCTCAGTCACTACACTTACTGTTTTCTGGATTCCTGGTAGAATCGGCTTTATTTCTTTATTTTTATTTGCTTACTGCCTTAACCTTGTAACATGCTTTCTACCCTCTGCCTGACTGACATCTCATTCCTTCTTTTTTTTCATTCTTTCATCCCCCGCTGTGTTTTCTTTGCACCTACCATGGGCCAGGTTCCTTCCCCCTACTTCTTTTGCTGTGGCTACAAAGATGAAACATCAGGGACTATATCCTTGACTCTGCCTCATCTGTTTGACCAAGGTTCACTGAGCACCTGGGGCATTCTTGGCACCAAAGAGAGAAAGACATACAGACAAAAATATGCAATGTGATGTGACAAGAAGCCTTATGAAAGGCAAACACAACAGGAGAACACAGGACAGAATGCCTTCCTAGGTGATCGGAAAGTCCTATACACAGGGACAATGGAGTTGAAAGCTTAAAGTAAATATGACCTTTTTTCAGGCAAACAAGGTTAACTAGTGGAAACGGTGGTGGAATCAGCCAGGCAAAGAGGAACATCATATGCAAAATCTCAAAGGACATGAGAGAGTGGGCCGCATTTCTGAATCATCATGGGATTCCATATACTTGACACCCAGGAACATTCTTACGTGTGACAAAAGCCTTTGGGCCCAACATTTCATTATTTGACACTTGCAGAAGATCAATATTAGCTCTTGCTTAGTGGGAAGACCATGGCCTCAGTTTTCTGTTTTCATTTCACATCAGAATAAAGAAGTCAATAATCGTTTTTACTGAGCCAAGAGTTCACAGACCTTCTGAATCCTGAGTGGGAGCTATGGAAGAGTGTGTATGCCATGGGTGGGGACAAGATGAAAACAACATGTCTGTTAGGCACCTTGTTCAGAGCATCGAGTTGCGGGAGTTAATTAAAATTTTAAATTAGAAGACTTAATCAATAAATTCCTTTTGATCTCAGCCTGTGTCATTGAAAATCATTTTAGTAATGTCCCAGTCAATGGGACTTCTCCTTGGTAACCAAGAACTTTTCTTAGCCGCGCATGCTCAGTGCAGACAGCCTCTCATCGATGGGAGCGAACATGCAGACACAGGAGACAAACGACATGAGGTGGACCCTACTTTGGTCACAGGCACATCCTACAAGTTGTGGGTTGATTTTCTCCTAATTAAGAGCTCCTGCTCTTAAGATTTGAAATGAAATCTTAAGAGAAAGGAAGAGAAGGAATGTGCTCAGCATCTACTGTAGAATGTATTCTATTAAATATTTTGAAGACATGAATACAGTGGCAGATACGGGTGATTTCCCTAATATCCATTCTGTCTTCTTCTGTAGTGGTTGTGAGGCTTTAATTTCATTGTTCAGCCTTCTACACTATTATAGTTATAGCCGCATAGATGGCTATAGTTCTCTCCAATAAAAATGTGACTAGGAAAATGTTCCCGCTTGCAAGCCAACGAATCTCTTTCCCTTCTACTGATGGATGCAGTTGGCACCAAGGCCCTAGCTGATGGCAAAATGACAGCATGGAAAAGGTCTGGAGGAAAGCATCTGTCTACTTAAATGCCTGCCCTATATTATAATATGAACAAGAACTAAACAGCAATGCCGTTTAAGACACTGATTGCACCTTGGAATTTGTTTGATATTGCAGTTGAGCCTACTTTAATGCACACATAATATCCTGTGAGATAACGAGCACAATTCTCATAATATACTCAAGGAGACCGAGATCTAGCAAGTTTAGAACACCTGGCACTCAGGATTCAAGCATAGCTCTTTAAGGCTATTATGTAGCAGAAAAAAATGTGTCTAAAAATCCAGAAAACCAATAAAGAAGGAGAGGCATTTGAGCAGAGATTCGAGGCACCAGATCCAGAATGACATTTTTATCAACCAGCTCTGTCTTCACGAACAGGTCCACAATTCCCAGTCCGGACTACCTTCTTTCAACTTCTCACAACTGACAGGGAGGCTTAAGAAGAGCTTTTACATTTCCAAAAAAAGTCTAAAGTGATTCTGAACCGGCTCTTTATTTCCATTCAATTTCTCCTCCTGTCCATTTCATGATGCCTCTTTCTTCTTAAGTGAAAGAAAACAAAGTTGTATAAGCTATATGATCTCAACAGTATTAAAATGTGATAGGAGAGAAATGTGTATGGTGATTTCTTCTGATTAATGAAAATATGAGTGATTCCATCCTTTGATGCTTTTTGCCTGTAACATATTTTCTCTTATCAGCATGTCTTTCTTACATACACTGAGACTCACATTATTCATATTTATGGGGTTTATTGCATAAAGAATACGTACAACAATTTGGCAGCTGTGGTATAATATGGAACTTGTGACTTTCCGTGTGACCATCGCTATTTTTGAAATCAAAACAGTCAAATCTTAACTATTTTCTCTTTTATCCAGACTTTCTAGTCATGCTTTAGGGTTTTTTCTTCATTTATTCTAATTATTATTATCATACTCATATATGATAAGAATGTATGTTAAGGATGGAAGAAAGAAGGGTGCCTGGGTGGCTCAGTCACTTAAGCATCTGACTCTTGGTTTTAGCTCAGATCAAGATCTCACAGTTTGTGAGTTTGAGTCCCGTATTGGGCTCTGTGCTGATGGTGTGGAACCTTCTTGAGATTCTCTCTCTCTCTCTCTCTCTCTCTCTCCCCCCTCTGCCCATGCTCTCTATCTCTCAAAATAAATAAATAAACTTTTTTTAAAAAAGGATGGGAGAAAACAAAATGACAAGAAATTCTCCTTGCCAACTTGCAGAACATAACATCACAAAAGACTGACCAAAACCCAAACCAAACCAAACCAAAATAGGGAGAATTAATGGTAAACTTTTTTTTTCAAATTCGTCTAAAAAAATCAAGTCTCCCTTTTTGCCCACAGTAAAAACCTTAGCTTATGAACCACCCTGACATTAACCAAAATGGAATTGTTGCTGTTCACCTTCATTAACACATGGAGTTAAAAATGTTCCAAACCCAGATGCTTCAGCCTACCCTCTTAAAACGGAGGGCCGCTATCTGGGTGATAATTGCCAAAGACTCTTTCCCTGCTGGTGAAGATGCTCCCTGCATTACAGCTAATAGGCCAAGTGCCCAGGGTTGCCATGGTTGCTATGGGAAACATTCTGTTCCTTGCACCAAACAATAAATGTGTTTTCAAAATGATGAGAGAAGCCTGAAGATACTATTTGCAGTTACTCTAAGGACACACCAGCCCACACTAGCTTTCTGTTTCTGAATCATTCTCTAAATCGGGGGTGTCACATACACACAGATACCTGAGTTTGGCAAGTCAAAGGTGTGAACTAAAGCAGTGTTGCCTGTAATTGCGGCTAAGGTATTCATGATTATTAACTGCAATTCTCACAGTCCTTGCAGTTTAAATGTAGAAGAATTTAATGCAAACATAAGGAAGATTTTGATTTTAAAGGAAACACACCTTTAGATTTCTTATATCATCTAATTTTCCAATAGTTTTCAAACATGGGATCCTGCATGATTTCAATGCTGTATCTCAGTTTATTCCTAGCACAGCCCGGGCCCCATACTCTACCTTTGCATTATGTGACTTTGGTGGAGAGGATGAGGGGAAAAGGAGATTATGGACCAAAAGCCGAGACACCTGATTCAAGGCACAGTTCTGCCCCTGAGGTGAGACTGGATGAGAAATTGCCATAGGTGCTCCATTATCAGAAACACCTTGAGGCCTGGCAAAGATGATAATATACATCCTTGGGCCTTCTCATTGATAACATAATCAGAAGCCTAACCTGAGAATCTGGTTTTGTTTTTAGAAAGGTGTTTCTGACATGCTGAATGGTTCGGGAAAAACTCGATGAGACAGCTTCTACGGTTTCCATTCTAATATTTTATGGAGAAGAGTTACTTTATTTATCTGTTTAGTGGGCCACCATAGCTTAAATCCAAGACACTAGTTTTGATGAGCAAAAATAACAATAACAAATAACCACATGAAATTGCCTCCAGATCTAAAATGGACACCCCTCTCTAATTTGGCCCCCAACTCCTCACACCGAACACAAAGGTGTCGATAAATTGAGACTTAAAATTGCCAAGGAAATCTGAAAACGCGTGAATTGGGAAATATCCATCTCTGTTCTTGCTTCAATAGTTATTATCACTCCTGATCAATTCTAGTGTTCCTTCTCATTATGCATGTCCTTGGAGTGCTCATCACACACACTATAATCTAACAGATGGTCCTTGCTCAGTGCTTAGCACCATCCTGTGCACTTGGCACCCAAGGACTCATTTATCTTCACAGTAGCTCTGCACCATAGATATTAAGTATTATGATTATGTCCATTTTACAGGTGGGGACACTGAGGCCAGGAAGGTTGGACAGCTTTTTCAAGATCACACAACTAGTAAGTGGCAGAACAGAAGATTCAAATTCACAAAACCAGGACCCAGAGCCCAATCTCTGAACCATTTGGCAACACTGCCTCTCCACAGGATGGCCAGAGGGCCCTTTCTTCTCCAAAACAGCAACTATCGCTAGAAACATAATTTACTTCCCATTCTGTTTTCAATAATTCACCCACTTCCCATAGCAATAAGCAATAGATTTTTAAATTTCCATTTACAAAAGAATAAAGCAGGCTCAAAGAGTCAACCTGCTTATGGTGGGAAGAGACTGTTCTCCAACTCAACCTTCTGAGGTCTCATCGATGCCTCTCCTTCATGGAGAATTCTCAACAGGTTTAAAGTAAGACAAGAGAGGCACGTCTTCTGACTCCCAGCCAGCTTCCTTCTCAGCCCTTGACACCGTGATGCTTATTCCCTACTTCACTTGCCAGGAGAAGCTTGAAGCATGAAGCAGAATAACTGGCAGAATGCAGAAATTCCCCAGTTTCTACACTTATTACCACTTTTAACTCAGAGAAGGAAATGAGAGTTGATTGAGGTCACACACTAGAAATGGGTGCAAAACAGATTATATAGAGGCCTCTGCTCAGCAAAGTTTTACAACTATCATTCAAAAAGAGAGTCCCTTTAGAACAAGACCAAGAGAAAGGTAGAATAGTCCCATACACGGCATTTTCACACCTAATCTGTTTGAAGCACACAGTCAATAAAAAAAAAAAGAAAACCTAAAATAAACCCTATAGGGAATAGGTTTCTTAGGCACGTGCCCTCCCCCAGATTTACTCAAAGCCCTAAAAAACTACAAGTACATTGTCACAAATGAGAGGCAGTTTAGCTTGAATTACTAGCTGCATCATTAATTATTAAATATGTGGTGCCTGTGTGAGCAAAGGTTCAAGTGTTTTAGGGGACAAAACTGCCCAGTGATGGTAAGGAGTAAGGCAGAGAGACTGTCCCATAAATATGTAACATCACACGTTGTGGGTAAGAGTGACCATGACATTTGCAAACTTCTCCAGAGTGCTCAGGTGGGCTTCCTGCATCCCCAATCACAGCACTGTTATCATCTGTTTGTAACAGTACCTCTGGCTAGGCAGGGACTCTTTTTTTTTTTTTTTTTTGTTAATTTTTATTTATTTATTTTGAGAGACAGAGAGTAAGTGGGAAGGGGCAGAGAGAGAGAGGGAGGGAGAGAGATCAGACCATGCGATCCAATGTGGAGCTGGATCCCATGAACTGTGAGATCATGACCTGAGCAGAAACCAAGAGTCTGTCACTTAACCAACTGAGCCACCCAGGAGCCCCTGAGCAGGAACTTCTGAGGCTGGGGTGGGGGGTGATGTTGGACAGAAGACTGGACATCATCCTTCTGCTACTGAGCAGGTGTGGTGGGACCTGTGTGTCACAGGTTGGCCCTCCTACACTTCTATTTAGGAACATTTATTTGGAAAATGCAAGTAGGAATCTGACCAAATACCCTGTGCGTTTCAAAACAGATAAACCTGTAAGAAAATGTGGAGTGGGCATATTTGAGGCCAGTTTGCAGAAAAGACCAAAAGTGATCATAAGACAAAACTCATCAAAGGGAAGGGAGAGTCTGGGTTCCATTCAGATCCATTCATGATAGAGGCTGCCTCAAGAGTCATGCCGGGGGAGTGGCTCTCTTGGTTTAGGTTTCCCGGAAGTCGATGATGAGAAATGGACTTGAGTGTAAGCAGCTCATTTGGGAACTGACCCCAGGAAGTTGGGTGAGGGGGATGGAGATGAAAGAGGGAATGAAGGAGGGGTGATTCATGGCACATCAGCAAGCCAGCCATTTCTGTGGATGAGCTTAATCTCACCCATGCAGGAATCACTTCAGGGTTCTATTACCAGATCATTACCATTCACGGGTTTTTTTGTTTTTTTGTTTTTTTTGTTTTTTTTGTTTTTTTTTTTTTTACAAATAGTTTATTGTCAAATTAGTTTCCACATAACACTCAGTGCACAGGTTTCTTTATACCCCAGCTCAGTCAGGTATTGATGGGCCAGGTAGTCTTTAAAGCACACAGAGACAGCCCTTTTGGGCAGAGAAGGGAAGATGTAGTTGTTGGGGCTGGAAGCGGTTATATTGGGGATGTCAGGGTTCCACTCTGGTCTTCCTTAGCAGGGGTCCATACTCCAGAGATAGGTGCAGGCTGACAATTAGAACTGTCTGCCCCCTTCTCCAGAGATTTTCCCTTGTCCAAATAGAAGTGTTCTTGCCTGGGAAGTACCACTTCCTGGTTCTCATCTCAGGCAGTGATGAGCGGATTCAACATTCCAAAAACTGATCTCATTGTCTCAAGACATGGCTGATATTTATGGTGCATTCTGAGGCCCAGAACTTCCTCTTGGCATTGGAAGGAAGCTGGAGCTCAGATGAGACCACATTTCTTGCCAGCTTCCCCTCTGCCTTCCCTCACAGCCTGTCTCCAGAAATCACACCCCTAAAAATCATTTGAACAAGAAGTCCCATCTCATCTCTTCTTCTAAGACGTTGCCCTTTTTCTGGAAGTGGTAAAGTCTAGGAGATATGGGTGCCGACAACCTTTGCTGCAGTGAGCATGCTTGGTCACACACCTGTGTGCCTGTGTTTAGAGGAGACAGCTGTATTATTACTCTGAAGGGTTCTAAAGCTTGTTACTCGCACAGTTCGACTGTGATATCTTGCAGTAAATACTTCCCTTGTGAAGAGTGGAGCCATTAAGGTCCTCATGGATTAGAAAAATATATCGGGCTGCCCATTTCACAGTTCAGAAGTTACACAAGAAGTGAGGGAAAGCAGCAGGAAGGCATTTGGGGTTTGGAAATTTTGGAGTTCAGTCTCAAGAAGGATATCTCACATTGATGCCCCTTTACAAGGTTGATTCATGAACACATAAAAACATCCAGGTGAGAAGGTCTTGTATATAAAACTTGAAAAGACCCTAGGGCTATACTGTTCCATGTGATACCCACTAGCCAGATGTAGCTGCTTAAATTTAAATTAGCTTAACCTAAAGTTTCAATTCTTACACAGCCACATTTCCAAAGCCATCTGTGGCTAGGGGCTACCTTGTTAGACAGCACAGCTAAAGGATAGTCCATTCTTGTGGAAATTTCTATTGGCTAGCATTGTTCTAGAACTTCTCTTATAAAAGGGTGGATGCTGAGTTCTATTTAATTTGTCAGATCAATACAGTTTAACTCCACTCATCGGCTGTTAAGGCCTGGGGGGCTTTGAGTGGATTATTTAGTCCTCATTTAATGAATATATAATTATTGACTTCCATCCATGAGTAAAGCAATATAAAAGGTTGAGCATTAAGATAAGACACATTCCCTGTTTTTAGGAAGATGGAGAAAAAGTGACTCTCCCAAGATTTTTGAAGGGAAAATGGAAAAGAAGAATCAAAACTCATTTAAACCTGCAGATCTCATTGTGTTGGCATTGCCACTTAAAACATTCCTCTTATGAGCAGCGAGCATACTTTTTAGCACAGCTTACATTCCACATTTACCTTGGTTTCCTAGAGCAGTTTTGTTCAAAAGACAGTGCCCAGTCTTGGAAGACAGTGTTTGAGTTGAAAGTGTCACTTTTGACTCCATGACTTTGGGCAAGTAATTTCTCTCCTTCTACAGAAATAATATAGTTAAATGTCCACTTTACCAAGAATCAAGGATCAAGATAACATTTGTCTCCTCATAGGTTTTACCACTGTGGTCCCAAAATGGTTAAATCCAAGTGTGTTTCACTGTTACTTCAAGAGCTTCATTTTGGGTTCAGAAAAAGTAACTCTGGCATCAGTCCCACCCTCAATTAGGAAGTTACTCTTTTGACTGGGGGATGAGCAGTATAAGCCACCAAAATGGTAGGAGAGAGGGAGAGAGAGAGAGAGAGAGGAGAGAGAGAAGAAATTTAGTCAATTATTCTCTTACTCTGGATCAGATTACTAGTCTAAAGCCAGTCAAGGTAATTCTACCCCCTTGACTATGAGTGGGTCCAGGAGTGGATATATGACCAAATTATGGCTAATTGAACAGAGAAAACCTGCTGGTGATGTGAAAGCTGAGTAGTTGGGCAGGGTTGAGGCCTTGAAGAGTCTCAGAGCTCCACTCCATACTTCTCAGCCTTAGGCACATCAGGACCAATTCAGGAGCTTGGAAAAATAGGGGCTCTTAGGTTCCTTTGCCAGACTCTCTGGTGCAGCAGATCTGGAATTGGAATAAGTCTAGACAATCTAGATGTTTTTAAAACAAGTTCTGAGGTGATATCCACCCTGATGCTGCTCTGAGGAATCAAATTTGATGGCTTAAAAGCAAGCCATAGGTGTCCATGATTTCTGTTTCTCAGAAGGCTGTTAAGTCCGGCTGAGATGCGGGGCAGGCATATTAGCTCAAGAAGGATGTCAATGCAGAGGGTGGCACTGATGAACTAAATCCACTAGTTCTGAAGCTCGTCTTCACTGAGGATTTCCTTAGATGTAGGGCTATAAATTTTATTTTTATTCCTTTGTTTTTGAAAAAAAATGTAGAATATAACACAGATACAGGAAAACTGCACAAACCAAATATTTAACTTAAGCTATTACAGGATGAACTATTATGCTGTTCAAGGAGAATAAGTATGGAGGTGTCTGGGTGGCTCAGTCAGTTAAGTGTCCAACATTTGACTTCAGCTCAGGTCATGATCTCACAGAGATTGAGCCCCACCTCGGGCTCAGGGTACAGTGAATAGCCTGCTTAGGATTCTCTCTCTCTCCCTCTCTCTCTCTCTCTGCTCCTCCCCTACTTGCTTACTCTCTCAAAATAAATAAATAAAATTGGAAAAAGAAATAAAAGTATGGACACCTCTCAATCTCCATGTGCCTAGTTTCAACCATTTACTATTTTTTCACACTTACTGAGGGTTTTCTTTTTCCAAGCTAGTGAGGTTTCTGTTGTACTCCACACAAAATTACGCTAACAAAGATATCCCAGGGCCAGTTTCAATTGCTCTGAATATTTCTGTGGAAGGGATTAATTAGAAGCAAGTCCTTCGCAAAACAAATGACATGGGTTCTCTTATAAAATCTGGATGTTTAGCAAATGTGTACATTGATTAAAAAATTTAAGTCCAGTGCACATAAGTGATTGCATAGAAGAGTCTAAGTAAGAGAAGTGTAGTGTGAGACATTCAAAAGGGATCCCCAGGGAAGGGACCACCGTGGGGTAAGAAGCACCAAAACTGGAATCCTGGAGAAAGATGAACTACTTTTTTAATATTAATTCCTATTTTCTGGTTTCTTGGAGTTGAATATATGTTATCATTTTCACTCCATATAGTGGATTCAACAATCCTTAGCTCATTTTTTTAATGGCATTTCCACAATGTCTTAAGTGAAAGATTTCTAGATGGATTTTAAGCAAGCGAATTAAGTAGATCCTACCTAACTACTCCAGGTTAGAGCAAGCAAAAGTATCCACCGTACAATATGCTATTCAAATACATCTTATTTCCTCCTGGGTGTGACCTTCATTGCAAATGTGGTGGTAAACTGTCAATCACTAGATAAATATCTGTTATTAATTACCCTGCCCTTAACTGCATTAATGTATTTTTAAGTTAAATGCAGTGAATTGACAAACTGAAGATCTTATCTCTTTGGCAAGTATTAGTGGCATCAAATAGGTGATTACTTGAGCTGACATTTTACAGAGTGCTACTTAGAAATAATCTCAGCTTGGCATTTCAGAGGAAGCGCCCAGCTATCAGAAGACAAAGTAAAGTGTCAATTGCATGGGTTTATATACCACTTTTGTTGCGCTGAATGTTGATGTTTATAATCTGAGATATAAGTATTATATTATCAGTGAGAAAAAGTGTTCATAAGATTCCGCCTTGCCCCCTTGACATCACTGTGTTCTGTAGTTGCCCTGGCTGAGTAAAGAGAGGGTAATCACACTGGATTTGTCTGCATTTGAGACAGAGTCCCAAGGCTCCTATTAAATAGCGGCAGATTTTGTACCTCTCAATGATCTATTGCTATTCAAGGCAAAGAAGAGGCCTAGGGCATTTTTAAATATGTAGGTCAAGGTTAGTTTTGCCCACAGGCCTGTTAGGCCACAGTACGATTTCAGGGGCATTGACAAGGTACAGGTGTCCTTATCTCTTTTTCTCTCTTAATGCCTGAAAATCCAGTCTGCGTGGTTAAAATACTAGCAACACCACCTGAAATGCCAAAGTGGCCTAAAAGAGGTGACTCTTATGCCAGCGTCATCTCTATTCATATTAAGATCTGAGATCAATAGGAATGAAGATAGTAGCTAACCTTGGGTAGACAGAATTAAAGTCCATCTCCTACCAATAATTAGCTGTGTATCCTTAGGTCAGTGACTTGACCTCTCTGAGTCCATTTCTTCATCCTTAAAAAATGTGAATGATACCAACTATCTTAGAATATGGACATAATGAGAAAGGTAGAGCTTAAATTTCTACTTCCTAGTTTCGAGCAAGGTTTCATAGCCATAATAACAGATAACTTTGATTTCCTCCCGTTCTCCCCTCCACCCACCTCTGAGATGCAGCACTGAAAGAGGTACAGAGGTTAAGGATTGAAGGAGGAGAAGATCCAGGGATATTCTCGAATAGGGCATCCCCAACAACTGGAGTGTGTGAACGCAATTGCTGCTAAAGCACAGGTTTGGAATCTGAAGTTTTGGGGACAGAGGCTGAGAGGCTGCATTTCTAACAAGCTCTCCAGCGCTGCCTCCACTTTCACATAGAGTCCACGCAAGGAGTAGTGAGGAGAGCATCAGCCCACGAAGTAAAGCTCAGGACTTGATGCTGGCCATGCAGGAGGCTGGGGGCGGGGGGCGGAGGGCAGCTAGGACAGGACATAAGAAAGGAAAAGTACTGAAAAGAAGGAAAGAAAGAAACCTTCAAGTGGAGAGGAGGAAACACTGAGAAATCTGTCTTTTTAAACGGCGGAGATGATACCCCTATCACGTCTGGCTCCAGCAATCCAGATGGGAGACTGGCGCTGTCATCTGCAGGCAGGCACGGTAGGCTGCCTGTGACACTGGATCTTCAGGACTGATGCCTGGCTCTCTGGAACAAGTCCCCAGACAGCAGAGATGCTCCTTGCGAGAACCCTGATTCCTGAGTTGTCCCGAATCCACTTCTCCGCACGGAAGGACCAGTGGCAACAGATCGAAAACCAATTTACAGAGGCCGTCGTGGACCCTTAGCTGTTCGCAGCCCGTGCTGCCCAACGGGGAAGATAAAAAGCGTGCACGGATTCTGGGCCAAATGGGGGCAAGGGTTTTGAGCCTTTTCATTGGTCCATGAGCCCAGGAAGCCGGAAAAGGCCCTGACATAAAAAATCAGATTCTCCATGGCAACAACATTGTCATGCTAGAAACACACGATCTCAATTTACACAGGCGAGCATCTCAAAAATACATCAAATGAGGACGAGGGATTAAAATTTCAGGGAGGAAATGGCACACGGAACGGCTTGCAGAACGGTGGATCGGGAGGGGTATGGGATGGGGAAGGGAAAATAGGACCCTTTCCTCTCGAGGGGCCAGAGTCGTCTGTTTTTATTTGCCTTTTCATCATATAAAGTAACTTAAAACCTCCCCCTCCTTTAGAGCACTTCCGACCCACACATAGTTCAGCGGCTTCAGGCTTCACGCCGGGCCACCCGGGCCACCCGCTCTGCGCTTCCCGCTGACAGTAAGTGCTTCCCAAAGCCCAGCTGCCTTTAAAGCTCGGATCAAAAGCTTTCTTGTCACAAAACAAATCCCATTTGACAAAGTTCTCTCCCTCCTAAGCCACAATTATATAGATTGACATGGTAACCTAAGTTAATGGTGATCTGACCCCCGGTTTGATATAGCTTGTCTTCTTTTTTTAAAATCATTTGTTCTCTCTCTTCTCTCTCTCTCTCTCTCTCTCTCTCTCTCTTTTACATTGTTATCTCTTTGTGTGTGGATAAGAAAGTGGCCGAGGGATGCGTGGAGAGGGAGAACAAAAATTCTACTTGGCAAATCCCTTCCTTAGAAAAGATAGCAGTAAGAATGCTATTACAGTGGGCATTGGCCACCCAATCTCCCTCCTAGATTTGTGGGGCGCCCAGACTTTGGCTCCCACAGCAGTACCTAAGGGCAAAGGCTGTTTCCAAGAATGCATTTTTTTTTTTCTCAGAAACATTAGTTTGTCGCCGCTGACAGAACTCAGGACATTTGCTCCACTCAGGGTGTGAAGATGCTCATTGGCACGCCTTTCCTATGGTCTTTTCAACTCTTGAGTTGATCCCTGCTTCCAACATGACAAACTAACCAGCAGGGCGTCCTTTCTTCCTGTGTATAGGTCAGAAAAATGCGTACACTTGGGTTCTGAGCACAGATGAGAGGCAAAGTGTTCCTTCATTACCTACGTTGAATGTACGCCGGAGGTTTCTGATTCCCAGTGGAGGCAGCACTTTTAAACGGTGCCTGGGACTTGCAGGCAAGTTCCGTTTTGTGAAATAGCTCAACAGTGAATAGCCAGGACACTGTTGAGCGCACTCAATACGAAGGAGACATAGTTTCATGGAAGTCAAGATTTTTACAACTTGGATTTCATCTTGGGTGAATACCAGGACGTTTCTTGATAAATGGATAGAAGGCTGAATGGGGTAGAGTAGAAGGAATTCATGAAATACTGTGGTAAGTGAATGAATGAATGAAGGAGTGTATTGAACAAATGAACAAATGGAGTGTATAAGAAAAACTTAACTTGGAAATCAAAAAAGAGTACGGCATGTCTTTTCAAGATCATCCTGGGCAGTCTTTAACAGGACCATTCAATAACTCTTTTGTTCTCTAGGAGAATATACCTGTTATATAATTTTGTTATTCATTGATTGATTATTACACCTTCGATACTGGGAAGTTACGTTAACTTATAACTAGTTGTCCAACAGAGAAGATATAACCCCCCAATTTTATTATATTGTAAGATATTAAGTAGTTTTGTATCTACCTAAAAATTTTATTCTAATATTCTTTTTTTTTCTGCTCTGCGCCATGGCATTTTTTATCTATGAAACCAAAATAATAACACTTGTATAGAAGGTAGTAGTGAGGACTGAGCTGATGCACCTTAAAGACCTAGAACAGCACTGGCTCTTAGTAAGTGGCAAGTGTATTGCTGATTCGAGATTTAGTCATGTGCTGGTAGGCACCCAATGCCACCATAAACCTGATCATGATGATGTTGAGTAGCAGTGATTTAGCAGCTGCCTGGGGACTTGTTGTTTTAAAGGCAGAAATGTAGAAAGGGGTGTTCAACAGACAGAGATATATAATTACCTGTAGGCTGTTTCTGTGGACAGACAGCATATAAGTCTATTTTTAGCAGGAGAAACAGAAGTCACTGCTTTATACTAATATTTCCAATCGAAATTAAAAACTACGGCTTTCTCAACTTTAAACATTTTATATTTAGAAAACTCATATGAAAAAGTCTGTTCTTAATATTAACATTACTTATGTTTTATTATAATATACACTATATTTATATATTATATATGTATGTGTGCATATATATACTATATATGTATATGTATACATGTATATACACCCTAATATAAGGATGTTTATACATATATATCTAACCTTTTATATATATATATATATCACCTTTTTCCCTATGTATGACTTTGTGTGTATATACATAACCATATGTATATATTTGGCTTTCTATCTATCAACTACATATATGTATCTATAAATGCATATTATTTATATTACATACATAAAAGTAATAATATCAATATTATCACTAACAAATATTAGCTACTAATGAAATGCTAATTTAAATTACACATGTAAATTCTTTATTTATGAATAGGACTTGTGCCTATTTTTGCCAACTATGTACCAGGGCTCTAACAGAGTACCTAGCACATGTTTGGTGCTCCATAAATATTAATAGAGGGATTTTTGATTTATGAATTCATTCAACATAGTACTTTGCAAGTCTTACATTTTAGAATCACCTGGAAAGCCTGCATTTATTTACTTTATCAATATCCACCCTTGGATCCCACTCGAGACAATTAATTCAGAATATCTGGACCATGAGCTCAGGCATTGCTGCTTCTGTAGTGATCTAGTGATTCAAACGCACAGCTCTTGGATGGAAGCCAGGGTGATCAGCACTCTCCGTGAGGCTGTGTTGAATTCCCCCTGAGGGCAATGGTTGCACCCAGTGAGAGAACTGAAGGAACGGAAGGCTGCCAGTCTTGGCAGCTGTGCTGGAGGACAAGGCTAATGCATTTAAATTCTCTGAGACTGTCTCTCCCACATGGCTTTCCTGATTTAGATTCCAGTTGGAAGAAGAAAGAGAGGTTAATGTCCTCCTTGCACACACTCATGCTCTCCTTGGGCTCAGGCACCCAGATTTCCCAGTGAGCAGAATAATTATAATGAACCAGAGCAGAGATGTCGGTGCTCTGTCAGCATCATCCACCAGGGGACGAGCTGGCTTGTGCTCAGACTCGCCACTTCCCAGGAAATGGCAGAGGCACTACTAGGCAGTAACAACTTTCTCCCACTTTACTGTTGGGTGAAACTGGGGAGAACTCTGGCTCTGGATGCCCTGCTGGAGACATATTAAAATCTTCCAACCTTTGTTTCTTCTTCCTGAAATAGCAAGTGGACCTCTCTGCTCCAGTCCAGCTCTCTACCCTGCAGTGAGAAGGATTTTTTTAATATGTAAATCTTGCCTCAGTCTGCATGGAGGGTGTCAAGGTAGGCCTTACTAGTCCACTTTACAGATAAGAACTGAAGTCAAAAGCAGATAGGTGACTTGCAGATGCTCACAGAGCTTGCAGGTAAGTAAATGCCATGGGCAGCACTTGATCCATGGCCAATTAGTTTCCAATTCTCTTTCTAATATAGCCCTCTTTAACCTGTCTTAGTGAATCAGTCTGCTCACGTGTGGTTACGAGCAAAACTTTGGGTTCAGATGTCTTAGATTTGATCAAAGCATTTCTCCTTCTGAACGGCTTGATTTTAAGCAAGTTATAGAACTTTTCTGAGCCCCAGGAACTCCATCTGAAATTAAAAGGTCATAGCACGCATCTCACAGTATCTTTCTGAAGACTAAATTCCTTAATAGGTGAAATACTTTATAAAATTCTTGGCACAGAGTGTTCAGCAAAAAAGCAGTATTAATGCACAATTATTAATATTTTCCAGCAGGGTCTTTGTTGATCATTCCTTTTCCCTTGAGAATGGCATTCTTAAAATCCTTTCTTAACAAAGCCATAGAACTTGCTAACTTAAATTACTGATCCCATTATAACAGAATACCTTTAAATGTAGTATGAAACAAACATCATATACACAAACAAAAATTACAAAGCACTCTCACCATTAATGAAGATTCAGAACTAGAAATTCAAATGTCAACAAGTTAAATCATTCTGCACTTATAAAAATGATATCCTTGGGATGCCTGGGTGGCTCAGTTGGTTAAGCATCTGACTATTCGTTTCAACTTAGGTCATGATCTCATGGTTTGTGAGTTCGAGCCCCACATCAGGCTCCGTGCTGACAGTGTGGAGTCAGCTTGGGATTCTCTCTCTCCCTCTCTCTCTCTCTCTCTGCCCCTTCCCCCCCTCCAATAAATAAATTAATAAATAAACAAACCTAAAACTGATATCCATAGCACAATGAGCAATTAATCTATTCCAGAATGTATAGACGGGCCAACATTGGAAAGGTTACTAATATGGTGAGCCTCATATTACCAATGAGAAGACATAGTCAAAAATAATTAAGATGAACTCTAGCATATCACTGTACCCTTTAAAGTTGCACATAATTATTTTTCTCAACTTGAAGAAGTTTGTAATATTCACTAGCTATATAAATATACAAACATAATCAGACGTTAAATAATTTTTAAAAATGAAAAAATTCAAATACACATTCTAAAAGTCAACATCCAAATCTGAATAAAAACGTATCTATCTAGATATCCAACATTATATTTGTTAAAAGACACGTCACATAAGGGATCAGTTAAGGGTGTCCACTCTTACTTCCATCACACTTTGTAAAAATACACACCCAACATTTGACCACAGCTATCTCTAGTTGGTAGGTCTGCCTTGTACTTTCTTATTTACTTACTTTCTTACTTACTTTTCTGTGTTGTATTTTCTTGCTTTTACATAAAAGGACTATATATTTTTAAAATTAGCAACATTTATTTTGTTGTGAAAATTTAAGTTCTTGAAGGAAAAATCTTGGTAGATCTCATGCATGTTTAATATAAACATGCTACAATCATAATACATTTTGGTAGCTATTCATGTTAGAGGCATGAAATATAAAAATAAAGCTTTTTTTTTCAAAAACCTTATTTTTACAAAAGACTCTCATGATAATCAGAGAGCAGTATGAGTTGGGGAGGCAAGAACAGCATACTTAGAATATCCGTTATGCATTACGAAGCATGGCTTAATTCCACTGTAACCCTCTCTTCCCATTCTTCTTCTAAACACTGCTCTTGGACATGATCCCAGTGAATGGAAGTGCTCCTTTTATTCCATTTCCCCACAGCATGCTTATTCAGCATTTGTCTTGAGAGTTTTAGTCATCTTACTCACCAACTCTTCGGTTGAGTTGAGCTGGGCTGTGAGTACCAGTGAGGTCTGAGGAACTGGAAAAAGCCATTGGAGAAAGCAGGGATGCTAACGGGTCATCACAATTGTCTATAATGATAGGAGAGAAAGAAAGCAAATTGTATTAGCACGAGATAGCCCAAAAAGAGAGGAATCATGTCATTAACCCCATTATTTATTAACTATTGCTCTGAACAAGGGCAGTACCATTTATTTCCATGGGCTATTTCATCCACTCTTCACAATCCTGAAAGACTGGTATAAATTCCTTTCACAGTTGGAGACACTGATGTTTAGAGATGTTAAGTAGTTTGTCCAAGGTCACAACACTAGAAAATGGCATGGCAGGAAATCTCACTGATTTGTCTAACTCATAGGTCTAACTACCATCTGTTTCTTTAATCGACCACTTGAGAAAAGTCTCAAGTTATGGCTATTGAGCTCATTCTAGAAGGAGGAAGACTATTGAAGAGGGGATACAACTGTTTACCTACTTTCCCATCTTCAGTCCCTAAGGGATCCTGCCATAGGTGTATCCATAGTTGTATCTAGACAGAATGATTAAAAATGTCTCACTCCCGGTTGTGTGAAAACCTTTGGTAAGTGAATGGCTAATTCTAACAATTCATTGCATAAAGTAAGGGAAAATAGTCCCCAATCTTGTACAATCTTGAATCTGATATTCACTTCAATAACAGCTCTTCCAGCGTTCCCTAATGTGACAGGTATGCTTTCTAAGGCTTCTTTGATGCTACCAAATGTAGAATAGGGTGGGGACTTGGGCAGTGATGTGATCTTGACAATATAGATATGTCCCTCCAGATTAACCATGTGATCTCATGCAGAGAATTCTGCTCTTCACGTACCAAACTGTCATGAAAATGTTCTGTAGTCATTCATTTCTTTTCATCTTACACTAAGTGGTACACTCTTGGTGGGACTTTGCAAATAATCTGATACATAATAGGCCTTCAATAAAGGTTTGTTGAAAGAAATGGATGGTGAAGGAAGGGTGGGAGGGAAGGGTGGGAGGAAAGAAAAGAGGGAAGAAGGGAAGGAGGGAGAGAGGAAGGAAGGGAGGGAGGGAGGAATCAATTAGTTCACACAACAGCACCAACATGATTTTCCAATTTTTCATGTTGTACGCAGTTGATTTTGCAGGACGTTGCAAAGTGATACCATGAAATGTAGACATACCTCATTCAAACATGATTTTACATCTTTCAGATTAAAGGTAAACTTCATGTAGTAAGGGCTTTTGAGAAAAGCTGATTTTTTTTTAATGTACATTGGATACGGGGTTGTTTGTTTATCCAGAAAATTCTTAGAGAGGACTATTTCCTCTAACCACAGGAAAATTAATGAGAAACATAACGATTAAATTTTTGTTTGTTAAATGTGTTAAAAAAATCAACTGGCTAAGTGTATTTTGAATTTTTTCTCCCCAAACACAAATGTTCGAAAAATATTTTGAGGTATTTGACAAACAGAAAAGAGAGCCTGATCCTCACTAAAGAGAAATGACATAAAAATCACCACAAGGACACCTCCGCAGTTATGGTCATTCTGCAAATAGAAATAAGAGCTCATGGCTGCTATATTCCAGGCATAACATGCAGGTGAGGGGAGGTGCATATACACTTCCAGTGCATTATAATGGAAATGCAGATTGGTTATACTATTCATATATTAGGAGATATTTTGAATATAATGCAAATCTCACATTCGCTCATGCCTATTTCATCATCAGGAAACTCTAGGTGAATAAAGAAAACTGAACTCTGGGGAACTGGACCCACAGAAATACACCATACCTGTACACACAACCGCGTCAAAGACCAGACAATATCAGACTTCACACCTATGCCGTAAACCACACCTGTCTGCATCTGTAGTTACAACCATCCTCCAATTTCAGATAGCACTCCTGCCACTACTCTCTAATAGCTCACAACCCTTCTGACACCCACTTCCACAAGCAAATCGAAGATTATTTAAAGATAAAGTGCCATGTTTATTATAGCATTTACGTGTTCCTTAAACGTATGACATCTATGAAACTGCATTACCATTTTTATTGGGTTCTTAGGATTTTTGTTAATATGTCACCAATGACATACTTGAGCTTTTGCCCCTCACCCGATGTTTCCCCTAAATAGAAATAGAATTGACCTAATCATTGTAATTTAATTCAGTCCAATAAATAGTTAAAAAGATGTACTTTATGCTTGACCTTGGATAGGCACTAGGGATTGAGTGGTGTAAAACTGAGTCTTAGATCTCAAGTATCTCAGAGACTATTGAGAAAGAAAGGAAGGAAGGAAGGAAGGAATGAAGGAAAGAAGGAAAGAAGGAAAGAAAAGAGAAGGAAGATAAGGAAAGGAAGGAGGGGGAGAAGGAAGGAAGGAAGGAAGGAAGGAAGGAAGGAAGGAAGGGAGGGAGGGAGGGAGGGAGGAAGGGAGGAAGGAAGGAAGGGAGGGAAAGGAAAGGGAAGGAAGGAGGGAGGGAGGAAGGAAGGAAGGAAGGAAGGAAGAAAAGAAGGAAGAACAAAAGAAAGAAAGGACAAAAGAAAGAAAGAAACAATAAAACTTAGGAGAAAGTTTAGGAGAATTTTACCCAAGGTTACACTCAACCCAGTAAAATGGGGACCCGACTATGTAGACACCCACACGAGTGGCCTGCTGCATCTCCTCCAGCCCTATGCAGTCTCCCCTTTCACAGGGTACTGGCCTCAGGGAGAAGTTTGCTTCCAGAGCCCATTGGCCTCGTGACAACAGCTGCCATTTCCACTGGCCATTTCCTCTTCTGAACTGTACCTTCCTTGTATCTCAGGTGTGGGGTCAGTGTTTCCACTTTGGAAATTAGTAAGCCCATCAAAAACAATCTGTGCCCAAAAACAATCTATCTGTGTCGAAGGATAGGTTCAGAGGAGTCTTCTGGAATCTTCTTGTTGTGGACCCTGTGCATTGCAATAGTGGCTTTTCACGAACATGGCTGAACTTTTGTTCTACTCTTAAAAGTGATAATAATGGGAAAATTTCAGATCAGAAAGGAAGAGAGACCTCATCTCCCCAGCCAATATGTAGTTCCCTCTGTCTTCTCTATGTCACCTAAATTGATAATAGACCAGGCCTCTAATCAAATTAACCCTGGCCATTGGGAATTAAGAATTTGTCCACATAACCATTCTGAATCCAAAAGTGTGTATTTTTTTTAGACAGGTGTCTTATTCTTACAACAGAAGAGAATGATCTAGCATAAATGAGAACAATTCATACATGTTTTAATTCATGATTTGGGACAGTAGGCCATATCAGGAAGGCTAGAGCTAGAAGTTCCTCACTCTACATTGGTTCCTTCTCTTGCCTTGGTGACACCAAGTAATATATTAAAATGCACAGAGCAGGATCCCCGTTGTCTGCAAAATCAAGAGAGTCTTCTCTGATATTTCTAGCCACAGAATCATTTTAAAACAGAATGAGAAAAAATGGGGAGAAGTCCCCTTTAAAGGATAAAACAGAAGGGAAACAGGAAGCGCTATATGAATTGCTTGTAATACCTGCTATCATGGAAAACAACCATTTCAACAATTTTATGTCTGGGATCTTGTCTCTACGTCACATCACCTGCTCAAGAACTGGTGTCCCCAGAAGCTCCTTTGCCGTGGAGGTTTACAAAAGGTCAGATGAGAAGGAGAATATGAAGCAGAGGGGAAGCGAAATGGTGAAGGGTCACTAGAGAGTGAGGACACCTTGCATGGGGCAGTCCTTCCCTCTGTGGATTGGCAGCCTTGCGGGGACTGGGCCAACCTCACACCAAACACATGGCTGGGAAGGGAAGAAACAAAGCACCATCTGCTCCACCATTCCTGCGGGCGTTCAATAAGCAAGCCTGTGTTGTCACTACATTTTAGACACCACTCGCGTCGCAGCCTTCTGACAGTGCATCTGCACAGCACTCAATCCAGCAGTCGGTTCCTACAAAAGTGCGCTGGCTGCTTATCTGTATTTACAAAAGGAAAATGGAAAGGGTGAAGGAATTCAGGTGGGGAGAAAGACATTTGACGTTTGCGGAAAACATAATGAGGGACAGAAGTCGAGCTTTCAAGGGGACACACAACCTGAGACGGACCGTCATGACTTTACCAGAAAATCATTTCCCACGCTTTACGGGTGCATTGGCATAGTAGAAGAGTTTCAAAATACACTGTCGATAGGGCTCGTCTTTAAAAGATTTGTTGCAAACGGGGGATCAAACTAAAAGGCCATTTAAAAATGCAAACTCATACTCAAGTGTGATTTATTAAGCCTCCCTTTTTCCTCAACAAATAACTTTATTGCCATCTTTAATATTTTCCTTTATAATATAAATGCTACTTCTTACCCTGTCTCATGCCCATGCAGATAAAAATCCAAGCCTATGGGTATGATGGAAAGTAACTCAGCTCTTTCCACTCAGTAACTGTGGAACAGCCCCATTGTTATTTGCAAATGACTTTGCCCTACTTTCATAGGCTAAAAGGATGCCGAAACCCAGAGACCCTTTGATGTTGTGAAATTCAAGCCCCTCACTTTACAATTGAGGACCTGAAGCTTAGAGTCTGCTCAGGATTGTTCAGCTCATTGATGGACTGATTAGCCTGGACCAAAACTCAAGTTTCCTCACTCCCAGATGGTGACCGCTAGGTCAGGGTTCCCTGCCACCTTTGCATTAGCCCGATAACCTTTGGTTATACTATTTTCCATAAAATTTGTTTTAGTGAATAACTTTCATTGTGCAAAAGGAAGGGCTTAATGGCCACCTCCTGGAAAACAGAGAAACATTAAAGAGCCTATAATTTTCAAAAGAGTGCTAATTTCTTTCCTATTTCCCTTGCCTTCTTATTTCTTCCTTCAACATGAAAAAGTAAAGAAAACATAGAGAGCCTGCGTGGCTAGGTCAGTTAAGCATCTGACTCTTGTTTTCAGCCCAGGTCATGATCTCAGGGTCATGAGATCTAGCCCCACATTGAGTGCTGAACATGGAGCCTGCTTAAGAGTCTCTCCTTCCCATTCTCTCTCTGGCTTTCCCTCAATCCCCATCCATTCTCTCTGTCTCTCTGTCTCTCTCTCTCTTTCCAAGAAAAAAAAAAGGTAAGAAAACATCAAAGGAAGGATTAAATAAAATAAGAAGAAGGGTGCCTGGGTGGCTCAGTCAATTAAGTGTCCAACTCCTGATTTTGATTTGGGTCATGATCTCACAGTTCTTGAGTTCCATCCCTGCATTGTGCATTGGCTCTGCTCTCTCTCTCTCTCTCTCTCTCTCTCCCCTGTCTCTCACTCCCTCACTCTCATATAAATAATTAAACTTTAAAATAATTAAAAAATAAAAAAGTAAGAAGGGAAAAAAGAAAAGTGACTTGTTTCCTTATGGATATTTTGTGGATCCTTGAGTCAAGGATTTTATTTGATATTTTCAGTCTGAAGAAGTGGGAGTAATTTGTTCCTCAATACATATGTGCAGTTATATACTAAAGGTCTTCTCTCACATTAATTAAAAGGTAAAAGCACGAATAAGAATTGGGTATATATGATATTTACATACTTCTTTAGAAATTATCATTGACTCTTCAAGATGATTCTACTTTAAGTAATGCTTTTTGTTGCCAACATATATTTTTATTCATTATTATTAAAATACCAATAGAGTAACAGATGGCCCGAAGTTAAATTGTGAGTATCATCTTGATTACCACGGTAAATTGTCTGTATATGGGGATTTGGAGCTTAAAAGATTCACTTGTATTTATAGGTGATATAAAATTCCTCTTAGCATTGCACACTTAATGGGCTACTTTGTTTAAAAGACATAAAGCATGCATTTTGTATCGTGCCTACAACAGTGCTTAGAAGTGACAACTCATGCTTTTAACTTCATTTATTTCTCCCCTGGTTGCCTATCATTTCACTTAGTAAACAACAAAAATAACTACTCTAATATTGTTCTGGAATCTGACCCCATCCCCATTTTCCACCATGAAATCCTAAAAGATAAATGAGTTCATAATGACCAGTCCAAAAAACATGTCTCTCTAGAATGAGTCATGAAAAGAAGGTTAAACCTTCTCTGTCCTGACATCCATTTCCAACTTAATGCAGTGTCCGCCTTTTGATTGCCTGCTGAACATACATCGTTGTGCTCTTTGCTGTAGGAAGACACAAATTAAAGTCAAAGACACAGATATTGAGCTCAGGAAACCAAGCATCTACTTTGGGTTGGAAGAGGATCCATATGTTTTTTTTGTTTTGTTTTAAAGAAGCTCCTTATGTTTGTGAACGATTCCATGCAAAAGACCTTTGACTTAGCCTCCGGGAATCCTGGGCTCTTTCACCTTCACTGTGAGCATGCTCTCATTTTACCTTTCTGTATTTCAGATTCCTCAACTGTAAGTGGCAGGGGTTATTGTCCATTTGTTCACATAACAAGCTTTCACTGAGCACATTCTAGACATCAGAGTTTCTGTCAGGCTTTAAAGACAGTTGAAGCAATTATAAAGCACTCAGACATGGTGGAGATGGATACATCACTCGCCGCCCAGCAATAGTGCTTGATGCTAGACGGGGCACAGCAGGCTGAAAGAAGCTAGTCCTGGCTAGGAATGAACAAGAGGGTTCTGGGACATTTTCCCAGCTTTAAAAACAACTCTACTCAAGACTTTAGATAAGGTTTGACTTGGAGGTACTGTCCTTCACTTACAAGTGGCTTGCTAGGACTCCATCATAGTCAAACGAAGTAAGTAGAACAATAGGGCAGCAGTGGCAGCCGTCACTCCCTGAGTGCCTCTGCGGCAGCTGTCTGACTGGGTTGTCAGCACTCACTGCAGCCCAGCCAGAGAGAAACCATCATTTGCATTGTAAGGATGAGGAGGCGACACAAGTTTTAGTCTATTTCACACTCTAGTCAATGTCTATCCTGGGCTTTGAACCAAGGGCAGTGTGGCTCTTTGCATATTGTCTGTCTGAAAATTGGCTTGCAATTCCTAGAATGACAGCAGGAATACCCCTCAGACTGGCAATGGGGAGTCTTCCATTTGACAGTCTTGTGTGAGGTTGGCTGTTCTTGGATTTTCAAGAACATCCCCATATGGATGTCCCATAATTAGCCCAGACTCAAAATATGCCTCAAATATGCTTTTTTAGGTCGCTTTCCTCTTATATTACTCCTTTCCCTCCCATACTGCCACTGATGGCTGAGGATGATGATGATTCTCAGGTTAGGAATATTGGGTTTATCCCTCTTTAATTTTTCTATTTTAACCTTAAATATAATTTATCAATGACTTAATGTAACTGAACACGTTTCCTAAGTCCCTCGTGTGTACGGTCTATGATATACGTATGTACTAACCAAGGACCACTGTAAGCCATAGGAAACATCTTCTTGACCGAGGATATTATTTTATTCTACCATCTAGTGTCTGGGACTACGTCTGTGTTCAATAATATCTGTTGATTAAGCCAGTTGAAAGAAAGATCTCTCGCTTGTCCTCCACTTGATCCTATTTTGGGTTTTATGAACACTGTGCTACAATTATTGCAACCACTTCCTAGGTTATGTCTTGTGTCCATCAACACGCAGTCACCATTTCTAAACCTGTCTTCAACATGTTTCACTCACCAAGCCCTACGAGGGATGCCAGCCTTAAGTCTGGCTTCCAGAGGTGGCAGAATGAAGATGAAAGAACAAAGAGAGAGTTGTTAGCACATAAGAGGTTTCAGCTGAACATAAGGGTCCCAGTGCCACTGATGGGGTCACAGGCTGGTCAAAAGAATCAGAAACTGAGGTCCAATCAGCACAGTCAGGAGTAAGAACCTAAGAACCATGGCCACCAAAAACATCACTGGTGGTGTCTAAATTTGAATATGCTAAAGTTATTGAACCTATAGGATTATGAATGTTCCTTCATCAAGGAGCTGGATTAACTAGAAGGCATGAAATCTTTGTTGGGTAGAAAAGGTAAGATTCATAGATAAAAAGGATTGGAGATTTCTGTAATATGAGAAGCTGAGTGGTGACTAGATTATTTTGGAGGGTTTTAGAAGCAAATCATAAAGAAAAGCCAGTCTTTGAAAAAATAAAAATTTACCTATTTTTTTTTAATTTCTAAATCCAACATTATTTCCATCTACCCCTGTTCCCTTCTTCCCATCCCCACCTGTCAATGCTCTACACAGAACACACCTATCAACCTTACATACAACACACACACACAACACACACACGTCATTGCAAAGTACTGTGTCAATCAGATTTGGAATTTATTAGGTTTTTAAGTAAGGCTAACAACTGAATGAATGGGATATATAGAATGAAGAAGATTTAGAAAATAAGAAAAATAAGATCACAGGTTTAAAAACTAAAAGTACAGATGATGTCTTCTTTCTTTTAAAAGTGCATTGGTAAAGGATTATGTATGGAATATTAACATGAAAGACTGGAGACAACTGAAGAATTATAAAGATAATGTTTTGGACAATTCAGTGTTCATCAGAGCTGAGACTGTCTTTTCTAGAGCTGTATCTTTTTCAGTAGCTATCTATTCTTTTTTTGAATACAACGAAGCTAAGCTTCCAATAGCTACTCAGGATCCTGCATTGAGTAGTTCTAAATTACAATGGAAATTCTAGTTACTCTGGAAACCATGATTTTAAAGTGCAGATCAATCAATCCATAGACCTTTGTAAAACCCTCTTCATCTTTAATGGGTACAGGCACAGAGTTTCTAAAGGAAACACTAACATCTCTGTGTGTCATCAATCTGCTCATTGGAATTGAGGGAAAATGCCTGATTAAAAAGATAGGCTTGTGTTGGACACTGGCCAGCTGGCTGACAGCACAACCCAATGAGGTCAACACCAACCATTTATGAGTGGATGGGATAAACATGTACTGATAATGTGAACAAATATTGATCTTTATTGATCTTCATAGATGAGAAAATAATGACGTCCCAGAGACAGAAGCAGTAGTCTTTCAAGATCATAATGTGGCTGTGTGTGTGTGTGTGTGTGTGTGTGTGTGTGTGTGTTCTTTCTGGACCAGTTGGAGACTGTAGTATATTTGGAAAGAGCCCAGACATTGGATTCCAGCCCAGTCTGAATTCAGATCCTGACTCCGCAGCTTACTAATTATATGTCCTTTGGGATGTTATTTAATCTCAGTTTTCTCTATGTATAATGGGGATAATAAGTACACATAGGCTTGTTATGAGAACAAAAAGAGACAATTCATGTAAAATATTTAACCCAGTGGTTGGCACGCAACTAGATACATGTTAGTTCCCTTCATTTGCCATCATTCTTTTTTCTTTAGATTCAAACTCTTCATCTCCAGTTTCAGTCATTGCATTTGAAAAATGACATTTCTTGTACGCTTTATTATATATTTTAGACTTTTTCCACACAGATGGTTTTAACACTGTTTCTTTATCAGCATTTCAGGGATCTTAGGATCATTCTGTACCAAGAGCTATTTTGTTCATGCATTACTTTTGCTCCAAGACCAAACATGGCACACTTTCTAAGTTTTACCACTTTTTTTCTTGTGTTCAATAACATTTCTTAAGCATAATGTGCCAGGCCAGGCATCATGCTGTCTGTTCCATTTTACTGGTGAGTCTTAAGAAGAAGATGAGGGACAGCTTATATATGACATGGCAATGAATAAGGCTGTAGAAAATACTTGGATTTCTTTCTAGTCCTTATATTTGATTTACTTTAAAAAATTGACATATTTTATTTATTTTTTATTTTTTTTTAAATTGCCAATTCCTTGACAGCTTTCTGGACATGCTGTGTCACATCTCTGTGCTCTTCCATATTTGAGTATGTCCTGTATGTCCTCCACATTACCTTCTTTTCCCCACCCATCAAATCCTGTTCCCTGCATAGGATGCATGTTCCCCGAAGCATACCTTGATCTCATCAAATAGAGAGAAATGCTTCTTCCTGTGGGGGTCTTTTGTGCCTCACATTCCACTTCTGTAGGAAGGAGCTCACTAGGGTTTTTGTTTTGATGATATTGTTGCACATGAGGCATCAAGCTCTTTGAGAGCTGGGACCATGTCTAACTTCCTATCTTCATTGCCTTTCACAGTGATGATCACAGATCAGTTGCTCAATAATTATTTGTTAAGTAGAATTTTAGATACGGGGAGGCCAGTCTTAAATTCAGGTTAAAAATCTGAGTAGGAACTAGACATATTTCTAAAATGGGAAGCATCTGGGCAACAGTAAAGACTTTGTCTAAGTCACATAAAGGAGTGAAATAAAAACCTAGTAATTGAAGATAATTTTTTTTAAATGTTTTATTTATTTCTAGGAGAGAGAGAGAGAGAGAGAGAGAGACAGCATGAGCAGAGGAGGGTCAGAGAGAGAGGGAGTCACAGACTGAAACAGGCTCCAGGCTCTGAGCTGGCAGTCAGCACAGAGCCCGACGCGGGGCCCGAACCCAAGAACCACGAGATCATGACCTAAGCGAAAGTCGGACGCTTAACCAACTAAGCCACCCAGGCGCCCCAATTGAAGATAATTTTGATGAGATCATCATTACTATTTTTATATGTGTGTGATTTCCAAATACCTTCTTTATTGGAACTTTGGGGGGACATGTCTCAGGCAAGTAGGACAGCCGTAATGGTGATCATCTAACAGGTGAGTATAGTTATCAATGACACCCAAGTATTAGCTATTCTCCCCAAAGTACTTATTCTAGCCTCAAGAACCTCCCTGACTCCCATTCTACAGGCAAAGAAAGCAACTTTCAGGGAACAGGAAATACAGAGAAGAGCCTAACTGTGTGAATCCAATGGGTGTTCAAGTATCAAGTAGAGTGAAAACAGGATTGCTGTGGGTACCATTGCCTTGCTTGTGCATTTGGTTATTCTACGGACTTACTTGGAAATTGAGGCAAGCCCATTCCCTTCTCTGGGTTGCAGTTTCCCTTCCTGGAAAATGTCGATGGTGATGCTTGTTTTCCATGGGGCAATTGTGACAAACTCAGGATGATTATGAACAACCAACAGAGAAGATAATGTTTGGAACATAGAAAGTGCTCAATCAATGGTAACCATAACATTACAATTATCTAGTAAGTCCTTGTATAGATTTTTCAGTAAGGAAATAATATTTAGAGAGGGTACTGAACTTGAATCCAAAAATTTTGAAGTGAAAAACATTTCCAGTTCCCAGTGATCATCCCCCTTAATTTATGACTAGGCCTCTCGATATAGTTTTTAGTATTTGGAGATGGGAACTGGGCAGGGATGGCCAATAAACTGGTGTTGGAGGTCCCCAACTTACCAGCTGGTTCCCTTTAACTGATGATGGATGGCTCTACCTTACGTGTTAATTCTCTTCTAAAAAGAATTTTCCCACTGGAAGAGAGGGAACTGGACACAGTTCAGAGCTAAGCATCAAATCTGGCCCTCCCATCCTTGCCATTGTTTTGTACGCTATTACTCATACAAAATATACCCAAGCTACAGAAACAGAGGAAATCTTCATTTATTACACGTGCACAGATATTAATTATTCTGAGCCCCTCAGATGATCAGATACTAATTTTGGAAATGTTATCTTTTATATAACTCAGTAAAAATATTGGATATAATTTACTGAATCAAAGTGTGGTGTGCTGTCGGTTAAAACATTCTCTAGAGAATGTTTACTCATCAGAAGACAGAGGAAGGGTAGGTTCCAACAGACAACCCTTTCTACCAATTGTTTTTGTGGTCCGGAGAGCTTACCCATTTGATACAAAATATGACCCGATCCAGCAGGACTCTATGAAATGACCTACCAGGCACTCAAATATAATGATTTTTTGAGACATTTCAGGCCTCTAGATAATGATTTTTTGGGGACAGGCTAAAAATAAAAGCCTGTTCCAGGCAAAATGCTTCCGCATGTTCTACTTTTCCTTGCAAAATGCTCCTCTTGCTCAATCCTGAATTACAATTGTGACTCTTAAGCAAATGTTGGTTGTAACGATGAAGACATAAAATGCTGTAAAGGCTCTAAGGACATGTCCAGGTACTTGGTGCTGTAATTTAAAAGCATCAATAAAGTTTGAGTTGTATTCAGAGTTTGCAAATCTGTCACGGTCAGATGAGTTCAATTTCCATTTTCCCCATCCCCAACTCTTCAAATTATGCATGAACAGATTAAAAATAGCAGGAAAATACATTGCATTGTGTTCACTAAATATCTCCCATTTTAGAGGAAATCTTTAGCAATCAAATAACATGAGAAAAGACACACTGGAAAGCAATTATAACCCTGGGAAAATTTCATTTCATTGCTCAAGACAGAAAAGTGGTGTATTTCAAAACTGTGAGCAAAGATTAATGGAGATGAAGGGAATGGTAAGTGCCCGTGAACCAAGACATTTAACTTTAATGTCATTGCAAAACATGAGAAGTCATCATTTCAAGACTCAATAACCTCAAAGTGAAATGCATTCATTGCCATTTTTCCTTCCTTCTTCCCCCCTCCTCCAACATTGTACTCTGCAAGTTGAATGGGTCTGACAAGGAGTCAGTTTGAAAGTGAAGGGTTCTTTTCCTGAACAAGGTTAAGTTTAGCTTTGATGACAGCACAGCCTGGAAATCTCCTGCCAAGCATTTCCTGCGGGCAAGAAGGCAGAGGATTTTCACTTTCTCTGTCAGCTTTAGCTCTATCTCAAGTGGTTATAAGTCAAGACTTGGAAGAGAAAAGGCAGAATGAAGAAAATAAAACCTTTACTGCATAGCATTGGTCTGAGAGCTCCAGACAGACTTTTTCAAGTGCATTTTGATGAACTGGGTCACAGAGTCTAGTTCCATGGAGTCAGTATAATGTGTTAGGAAAGCATTCTGGTTTGTTTAAACGGAATTTTAATTGGGGAGTAAATTTAGTGCACTGGGAAAATGTGAATGAATGCCATTTGATACTCAATACTAGATTTGCCAAACAGACTTGGATTGAATCTATATGAACAAGTTGAAAAATATCTAGTCATTTGTTCATGTGTAATATGAGCTGATATTGGGACTGGATCGTATGTTGTTGTTCCTGCTGTGCCTTCGGAAGAGTTGGTGCCTGATGGAATTCTGCGTCATCCCATCCCAGCATCTTCATTGCTTCCGTGGTCTGTTATGGCCCAGGCGTTCGCTTTCAATCTCCTGGGGTAGTCCCCCAAACAGATCCGGATTCAAGATCAAGCCCGCTAGGTCTCTGACACTACACTTTGGCCAGGAAAGCCCTGTGACACTGGTGGCCTCTGTGTTATAGCTTTGTCTCACTTTGCTATTTCATGTGGAGAAAGATGCCCTTCAAGGAGAGCTTATTTCTGGGGCACCCTGGGGGGCTCAGTCAGTTAAGCATCTGACTTCGGCTCAAGTCATGATCTCATGGTTCATGGGTTTGAGCTTCACATTGGTCCCCATGACCCTTCCTCCGTTGCTTGCTCTCTCTCTCTCTCAAAAAATGAATAAACAATAACAAAGAGAAAGAAAAAGAGCTTATTTCCCTGGTGAGCATGAACCAGATAGTGAAGCAGAAAACACAAGGGATATGGCTTAAGCAGCTCCAGCCTCGGAATGCAATGCTACTGCTCTGCACTCTGTGGGAGAAAGCTCAGTCCTCACTGGTTTGAGGAAAGGAGCCAAGGGCGGGAGCAGGGATGAGTGACCAGTAGGGAGGGTAGGGCTACACGCCTCAAGGTTCCATAGTGGTATTAACCATTGGAGTGAATCATGGAAAACGAATAGGAGCCTGGATTGAGTTTTACTTCCAAGTGTTTGCTTGTCCACTCTCAGCCCTCATGAAGGAGAAGTCCAAGAAAGGGAGACAATGAAACACAGCAGGTCACTACCTACACCTGTGGATGAAATCGATTATTCTGAGAAAGGTGTTGATACTGCGTATGGACTGGTTCCGGAGAGTTTGTGGGCCTCAGAGGAGATTCAGCCTGAAGAAGGCCCTGCTCGAGAAGATGGATGGAAGGGCCTCCTTAAGAGAGGGTGGCCAAGCTGCGGGGACTTCAGGCTTCAGTCAGCAGTTAGGTGTTAGGCAAGTAGGCTGGGAGCAGCCAGAGTGTGGACAATTTTTACCTCTGGATGGACAAGAGATTCAGGACCCAGGTAGTGAGACATTCAAGGTAAGACAGAAGTCCTACAGCCCCTGAATAAAGCTAG
Organism: Crocuta crocuta; assembly: GCF_008692635.1. Lineage (NCBI taxonomy): Eukaryota > Metazoa > Chordata > Mammalia > Carnivora > Hyaenidae > Crocuta > Crocuta crocuta. Next base: position 4,669,069 of record NW_027530500.1, read on the forward strand.
GAGTTGAAAACAGGATGTAACTGATGGTGCAGAAGGGATTTTCGAGTTAAGAAAATAATCTGAACATTATGCCAGTAAATTTGAAAACCTAGTTAAAGTGAAATATCTTGGGCAAATATTACATAATTAGTGGTCTCTCAAGAAGAAATGTGTCCGTGTGTTTGTGAGTGTGTGTGTGTGTGTGTGTGTGTGCATGTACACGGACAGAAATTTAACAGAAATTCTACCAAATTTTCAAGGAAACAATGATTCCAGCTTTCCATAAATCTGTCCAGAGCATAAATGAGGAAGTAGCCCTATAATTAATTTTCTGACACTAATGGAAGCCACTGAAACTCAACAAAGACAATGAAAGATTGTTCCAGGCCACTCTTGCCACCGCTGAGGCAAGAATCCTGAACAGATCCAGGAATGTTTTAAAGATCATGAGCATGGCCACATCAGGCAAATTTAAGAAGAGCACAGTACTTTATCAGATAGAATGAATCTCACAGAGGACTTGCCAATAGTCAGCATGACAGGACTGTTTAGGTTAGAAAATCGTTGACTATGACTTACCAAATTCAAGTATAAAAGGAGAGAAATAATATGATTAGTTCATGTGGGAAATATCAAAATTCATATCTAATAAAAATACCTCAACATCTATTCTTGAGATTATGAGACTGACGCACTGCCCACTGTGCTAAGAAGGCACCTTCTCAACATCTATTCTTGACAAAAACTTGTAACAAATTAAAATTAGAGGGCTACATATGCTTCTAGAAGGCTACGCAGAGCAAACACGGTCCTTACTGGTCAACTGGTGAAAGCATCTGTCCAAGGTCATAAGAAAGACAAATATGCCCATAATGAACCATTCTTACTTTACACAGAGCCTAGACAGCATAGCGTGGTGAGAAAAAGAAAAAGAATTCTTGATCCTTAAGAAAGAGGGAGAGTAGCCCTCATCATCTGCCTGTGATACGACTGCATACTTAGAAAACCATAAACAGTCTAGATAGAAATTGTTAGAGGAAAAGTGTCAACCATCTGCATAGAAATTATTAGAATTAATAAGAGTGTTCAAGTTGCTAGACATAAAATCAATGTACAAAAATCAATTGTGTTTATATACACCAGCTGCAAATAATTGAAAATATGATTTCGAAAACAAAGTTTATGATAGTCTCAAGCAGCTTGGAATAAATCTAATAAAACAGTGAGAAAATTATAAAACATGTTTGAAAGACATTTTAAAAGACCCAGGTAAATAGAGAGAAATTAGGAAGGCTCAGTATTGTAAAACTGGCAATTGCACTGCTCCCTAAAGAGATCTATAAATCCATTGAAACATCAATCCAAATGTCATATCTGAATGTTTCCCTCCTGTCTCTCTCGTCCTTCCTTCCTTCCTCATATGACTCTGACAAGCTGATACTAACTTTTATTTAGAAGAGCTAAAGACTTGAGATATTCCCAAATAAGAAAAATAAAATGAGTGAAAATGTTTTGGTATATACAAAGAATTATTGAAAACTATAGTAATTAAGGCAGTATGAGCACTGACATGAGATAGAATATTACCAATGGAAAAACAAGTAAGTAAATCAAGGATCAATCAATCAAGCTGACACAGCCCCTGAAATATATGGAGACTTGATTTATGACAGAATTGGTCTATGTATCAGTATGGAAGGAAGACTTTACAATTCATGGTGCTGGAAAACTGCTCACATGGAAATATATGAAATTGGACAAATGTCTTCTTACTCCATACATAAAAGATATGTTCCAGGCAGATTAAAGATTTAAATGTAAAAGACAAAACTAAAAAAATATATTTTGAAAAATGTTTAATGTTTATTTATTTTTAAGAGATGGAGAGACAGAGTGCGAGTGGGGAAGGGGCAGAGACAGAGAGGGAAATACAGAATCCAGAGCACGATCCAGGCTGTGAGCTGCCAGCACAGAGCCCCACGCATGGCTCTAACTCACAAGCCATGAGATCATGACCTGAGCCAAAGTCAGACACTTAACTGACTGAGCCACCCAGAGACCCCTGAAAATTTTTTAGAAAACAGTATAAGAGAACAATTTCATGCTTCTGAGGTAGAAAACTATTTCTTTAAAAAAATACAGAGAATTCACATTATCAAGGAAATAAAGGATTAATTCCCCTATATAAAGTTTAATAACTTGTTATTAAGAAAAATCCATAAAAACAGAGTAAAAGTACAATGCCCCAGATTCGGAGGTAATGTTGGCAACCAGCTAACTGACAAACTACTAGAAGTCAGAATATCTAAATAATTCCTACAAATAAATTTATAAAGGCATATGGTCCAATGAAATATATCTGGAAAGCATCTTTAAAAAAAGAAAAGACTCAAATGGCTTGTAGATTTGACAAAAATTTATTAATATTTATGGAAATGAAAATTAAATGGAAATGAAATACCATTTCACACTGTCCATTTGAGACAAAAGAAAACTTTTGACAATGAGTTTTGATGAGGATGAATTATCACTTGGAACGCCTATAAATTGCTTGTGAATGGGTACAAACATTTTGGACGATGACTTGATATCATTAATCAACTTAAAGATAGGCACAATTTATGACCACAAAATCCCCTTGCTCGGTGCATATTCGAAACAGATGTTTTTCCAAGTGCACTAGGATATATTCAAAATTATTCATGATGGCTGAAATCAATGCAAATAGCAATTAACAACAGAAGGAGTAAATAGACTGTTCTGTATTTTTATAAAGGAAAATCATTCCACATGGAAAGTAAACTAAAGCTACCTGCAAAAACAAGCTATGAAACTCAAAAAAAAATAATATTGAGTGAAGAGTCAAGTCCTAGAAGAAGATACAGTGATTTAATCTATTCATATGAAGTTTCAAATAACAAAAACTAAAAAGCAGAAAAACAAAAACTGTAGGTGGTAAAATCTTCCTAAAGGAAAAGAAGGGAGCAATCAACACAGCATTTCTCAGCATCTAGATTATTTGCAAAGGTGGAAGGAAGAGAAAAGGATTGGAGATGGGCCCACAGACCGATTCTCACACAAGGACTATGTCATTTCCCCTGAACTGAGATGATGAGTATATAGAATATGTGTTCACTGTTTATTATTCATACCTTGCACATAATTTCAAGTTTGTTTTTTATAAACTCTCAATTTAATAAAAAAGAATTTTAGAGGGGAAACAAATATTTCACGTGAGAACAAATGTATATACATTATTTAGAACAGATTTAGAAACTTGAGACTTTGCATAAATGTAATTTATTTAAACCGCCTGTCATTCCTCTCATTTCGCCTGGAGGCTTGGCGGGTGATGGGGGCTCACTACCTAGTCTTCGTGCCAAATGACGTTGGCAATTGGGGGGGGGCTGCATCTTTAAGAAAAGCAAACATTGCCTCCAAGTCCTGCGATCTGGAAAGGACTAAAGCAGACAACAGAGTCTGCGGCTTGTTATGCAATTTTTGAGACCAAGGTGTCCCTGGATGACCTCTGACCATCACTGTGTGCTTCCTTTGCATTTTACTAATTTTCTAATTAATTAATGACTTGGTTAACATTGCCTTTTTTTTTTTTAATTAAACTCTTTTACAAATGTCTTATGGGTATTTTCTGGGAACTTGGATGCTTTCTAGATGCTTTGGGGCTCAAGACAATACACTGGTAGTTCTTCCATAAAATACACTCCACTTTTGTGGCAACGATTACCTCCTCTCTGTTAATGAGTATATAACCTCTGCATGGAAACATGGAGAAAGGAGGGACTGCTACACAAACCATTAATATATCTTCCACGATAAGAGGAATACCTGTGTGCCCATCCTATATTTAAAAATGAGCTTCTCACTTTCAAAACAATTCTTCAAGGTATCTTTATCTTAACATGAGGAAATAGAGACTGATGAAGGTTAAGTAATTCAGCTAGAAGGAGGAAGATCCAGGATATGAATCCCAAGTGGACACCCACCCCTTGCTTTTAACAATTGCTGCACACTCATCCCTTACTCCATCACCCGTTCGGACAGGGCTTCCTCGTAAGACAGAGCCCTATTTCTTCTTTATCAGAGGTAGTATCTCGAACAATTTAAGCCATTGTACGTGCAGCTTGACAATTTTCTTCTCCCCTTGGGCATTTTTCAAATCATTATTTCCTGATCAAGGAAAAAAAAAGCTGCTATTTTTATCTAGTGCCATTTATTTTTCAAAAAAAGGGCACTAAAAATGACTTTGCACAGTGTCGTGATTCCCTGCCACGGTTCAGCACAACATCAAACCAGTGGCCCGCACTTCATGCTAGCCCACTGCGGACATTTGGCTGCACCTACGTGGTACCCAAGTTCTTGAAATTGTGAGCAAGTTAAAGTTCCTTATTCAAAACTGTTGCTTGTTTGCCCTTGTTTAGGAAAACAGAAAGTGGATCTAAATACAAAATCTTTAGTTAATAATATTCTTTATTTCTACATTAATTTTCATCACTCCCCCACCTCTTCTTCTATTTTTTAATGTTTGTTTTATTTATTTTGAGAGAGAGTGTGTGTGTTTGTGTGTGTGTATGTGTACAAACGGGGAAGAGACAGAGACTCTCAGGCAGGCTCCAGTTGTTAGCGCAGAGCCCAATGTGGGGCTCAGTCTCGCGAACAATGAGCCAAAATCAAGAGTCAGACATTTAACCAACTGAGCGATCCAGGCGCCTCTCTTATTCTTGTCTATATCATCCTTATCCCCTTCTCTATTACCCTCAAGGAGTCTTCATATGTGATTAATGTGGATCTTTTATTATATTTACTTTTGCTAATTTATTTTTTACCATGTGTACACATTGAAAACAACCGTTATAAACAGAATTAGATAGGAGTGGGCAAACTGTAGTCCAGGCTAAATCCAACCCACTGCCTATTTATGTAAATGACATTTCATTAGCTCACACCCATATCCATTCTTTTGGGTCACAGCTACAGGACTGTTTTCATGCTGCACCTTCAATGCTGAGCAATGGTAAGAAAGATCCTTCGGCTCCCAACGCCGAAAATACAGTAAAACCTTGGATTGCAAGTAACTTGTTCTGCGAGGGTTCTGCAAGACAAGCAAACATTTCTAATAAATGTTAACTTGGTAAACAAGCAATGTCTTGCAATATGAGCAGTTCGTGATGCCTAACGTGATGGGATCACCACTGAGCCAATGGTTCTCGAAATTCACTTTGATATACGAGTCCTTTGGATTATGAGCAAGTTTCTGGAACAGATGATGCTCGCCAACCAAGATTTTCCTGAATTTACCTCCAGGTCCTTTACAAAACACATCTGCTTACTTACCCCTCCTCTAGCGTGTTCCCTGCCCATATTCTACCCACCCACTTTGGCAGCAAGGGTTATGAGCCTCCCACCTGTTCCCTAACATCCTAAAAAGCACCAAAACAAAGATTTTCAGGAATGCACCTCCATGGACCTGAGTAAGACTTTCTCAGGGACACACACTCAACACAGGAATGCAGGAGTTACTCAGGAGTGAGCGCCCAGGGCAGCTGGCTGCCCAGCACATTTGCGCCAGCCCACGCTGCCATCGCCACCTTGTCCACCCCAACCCTGGACCTTGCTCAGTTTGCCTGCTTCCTGCCAGGGTGACAGATGTTACGTAATGCCTTGTTAGTTAAATTTACATTACAGAGCTTTAAAAAGATTGAGCTTTTCTTCAGATGCTTTTTATGCTTTTTGAGTTATTTCTTCTATAAGTGGCTATGATCTATATTTGGGTCATTTCCATTGGAGTGGTTGTCCTTTTAGGCATTATTTTTGGTGTGCAGGAACCCTTACATATTTGACAACAATCCCTTACTGAACTGGGACACTTCAAATAACTTCTGTCACCTGGTATTCATCTATTAATTTTTGTGTGTGTGTCTAATGCTGAAAAGAAATCCTTTCTTGGAGTATTAATGATGAATTAATTGAGCTATCATTATAATGTGATATTGTTATTATATGTTATATATAACCATATAGAGTTGTATTATACATGTCATTATATTATATATACCATTATATACAATGTAATATACATTACATATTACATATTATATATTATTATTATATAATGTTTATAAATGTGTAACAATTATTCTATGTTTTTTCATGGATATACTTTTACTTTCAAATTATAGATTTTTTTTTCCACTGGTTTAATAATGGATGTGAACTACTTCCAAATATTTGAAATTACAGCCTCTAAAGGAGGCATATGAAGGCCCAGTGGACGCATCTTTGTCAAATGACCACATGTTCAAGACTAGAGAATCCAGGGGCCGCCTGGGTGGCTCAGTTGGTGAAAGTGTCCAAACTGATTTTGGCTCAGGTCATGATATCATGTTTTGTGGGATCAAGCCCCACATTGGGCTCTGTGCTAACAGTGGGGAACCTTCTTAGGATTCTCTTTCTCCTTCTTTCTTTGCCCCTCCCCTGCTCTCTCTCGCTCTGTTGCTCTCACTCTCAAAAAAAAAAAAAAATGACTCGTATATGAGGGATCTGGTTTATATCTGTAATATGTGCAATTTGGGTTTCATTAACATATATGACAGCTGTTTGCTCCTGCTTCTGTCCTTCTGTAGCTGGCTGAATCACCCAGGGACAGTGTGCAGAGCGAGCTGATGTAATAAATGCTAGAAAGGCTGAGTAGCCCAGAAGGGAACAAAATGAGGGAGGGGGTGGGTAGCAATTTGAAATGAAGAGGTGTTCCAACAGCTGTTTCCAATGACCATAAGGGTATGTGGATGCACCCACAGTCCAGCGAGGAGGGACATGTATCCATGCACCGCAAACAGACACCGCAGTCTGGGCAGAGAGCTGCCGGGCTAAGCTCGGTTAGGCCACTTATGACCCAGAGCTGGAGGACAGCAATGAGGCCAGCCCCACATGAGGTCTTGCAGCACCTCACTTCCCTTTATTGCTGAAGCCTGCTCGCAGCGGGCTGTCTACTCGCCCTCCCCATCTGCTCCCTCCCACCTCGCCTTACTCCCCAAGGTACATATCTACCCTTTGCTGTAGCGTCAAATCCCAGGTCTGATATTCAGGAGATGTGACAGGAATTGGTTTAAAAATAAATGTTTCAACTTTCATGAACATGTTGTAAAAATACAAAAAATAAATCATGAGAGTAGAATGTGGAACCCCACACGTCCAGTGAGGTATTACTTTCCAAGTGAAAGGCTTGTGGTTTGGTGTCTTTTTAAATCTCAAGAAAGTATTTGCTTTTCAAAACCTAAAGTTGCCTAACCAGAGCTTCAGCTTTCTTTTTCCATGCTGTGCAAAATCCCATTCACATTTACCTGTAAAACAGCCTGTTAGTTAGACTTTCCTTTATTCAACACATATCTGTTGAGCACCCACTATGTGCCCACACAGCCTTAGATACTTGATCAGTGAACTTGATACTCCAATTAGTGAACAAAGGAGACCAAGATCCCTACTGTGGAAAATCTTAACTCTTGGCCTGTGAAGACAGACAATAAACAATTCACATAATAAATAAGAAAAGCATGTGTTAAAGGTCGAATTTTGTACACACATACACACACTATACCTATATCTATATCTATATGTGTCTGTCTATCTATCATCTATCTATCTATCTATCTATCTATCTATCTATCTATCTATCATTTATCTATTATCCACAAATACCTGTGACAGCAACCTATTCAGAATTGGATCTTTGCCAATTTAATTTAATCACATTAAGACAAGGTAATTAGAGAGGATGGGCCTGAATCCAATATAACCGGTGTCTTTCTAAAAAAAGGGACACATAGAAGATACATTGACATAGGAAAAACGCATGTGATGACACAGAGCCACAGAGCCATGTGAAGACAGAGGCGGTGATTGGAAGTGCATTTCCACCAGCCAAGGAAGACCTGAGCCCTTCTAGCAGAGAGGAGGGATCCTCTCCTAGAGACTTCAGAGGAAGTGGGGTACTGCTGAACCCTGGATTCAGAACTGATAGCCTCCAGAACTGTGAGCCAAGAAACTGCTATTGTTTAAGGCTGCCCAGTGTTTGGTCATTTGTTAGAGCAGCCCTAGGGAGCTAATACAACATGAATGCTTGAAAATGACAAATGTCGCATAACAGGGAAAAAGAAGGGCAAGACTAGGAGGAGGAGAGGTGTTAGGGAAGAAAGAAATGAGGTGCGGTATTAAATAGTGCAGTCAGACTGGGGATTTTTGTGATCAGACCAACTACCTAGAGTTGAGGGCAGTAGCCCAGAGGATATCTAAGGGAAGGATAAGGAGACACAGGGATTGATAGACTGAAGTCCAGCAAATTGTAGGTGGTGGGGCTGACAGACACTGACAGAGAAGGGAATGAAACAAGGGGTCCATGTGGTCATGGGCCAGATCAAGAGGGTCTTGTTGGCCACAGTAAACACTCGGGCTTTTACTTTTAGTGGGAGGAGAGCCGCGGTTGAAGGTTTTATGAAGGGACATGATCTGTTTTATTTATTTATTTATTTATTTATTTATTTATTTATTAACATTTATTCATTTTTGAGAGACAGAGAGAAATGAGTGTAAGCCAGGGAAGGGCAGAGAAAGAGGAAGACAGAATCCGAAGCAGGCTCCAGGCTCTGAGCTGTCAGCACAGAGCCCAACATGGGGCTCAAACCCACGAAACGTGAGCTCATGACCTGAGCCGAAGTTGGACACTCAACCGACTGAGTCATCCAGGTGCCCCTATCTGTTTTATATTTTAATGCAGTTGTATAATTACTATATTAGGCATAAGCTACTGGGGGACCAGTGTAGCTGCAAGGCGATCATGAGAGGCACTACGGTACTATTCCAGGCAAGATACCATGATGGTTTGAACCTGAATGGCATCCAAGAGGCTGGTGAGAAGAGGCAAGCTTGTATTTTGAAGGTAGAGTCAATGCAATTTCCTGATAGATTGTATGAGAAAGAGAGTAGTCGGGGGAGGGGGGGTTCCAAGGCTTTCAGTTTGACAGCTGGTAGAATTGGAGTTGCTACAACTGAGATGGTGAGATGGTGCGGATGTTTGCAGGTAGAGTGTTGTGGAGCTCCACTGTGACATTTTCAACATCTGAAATGTCATTAGATGTCACTATGCAGTCTGGGTGTTGGCAGGAAGCAGATGGCACTTGGAAATGCATGGAAGAGAATATAACAAAGGGACTGTCCTTGCAAGTGTGGGGAGAGTGATGAGAGACCCACCAACAGGGATGGAGCGCCTTGGGTGTGGCAGAGGTGTGCACAGTTTGGAAGGTGTGCATGGACAGGCCGGGAGCAGGGCTGCAGAGGGTAGTGGGAAGTGAAAACTAGGGCAGGGGGATGGACTCCTCTAAGGACAGGTAGCCAGCATGGTAGCAGGGGGCAGGAATGGACTGCAGAGTAAACATTCTAACCTTGTTCACCCCTAGACTTGGTCTCCCCTTCATGCCTCCTGGGACAGAACCCAGCAGAAGCGAGAAGGGAATAAGACCAACTAATGAGGTCAGGCCTCTGGGGCCAGAGCAGGGCAAGGGTGGAGAGTGGATATGCAGAGCCAGCAGAAAGCACTCTACTCAACGCTTAAACTATTTTTTACAGCAGTGAAAGAACTTCACAGATTCCCCATCACAGATTACCTACCCAAGCCCAGAATGCCCCAAATCGAAGTGACCCAAAGAAGGGAGCCCATTAAAGTATACCAAGTTAAGAGGTTTTGTAATCTCAATATGTGACAAATTAGCAGTTTATTCTTTGTGTCTTTTCACTTCACTCACATTAAATTCATCAATGGGTCCTCACAGCTTAAAAAAAATGGGTCAAATCCTTGGTGTATCAATTATGGCATCAACCATGGCCCTGCTCGAGCTCTCTGGCCTGATCTTTTCATTTTTATTCCATGTTTTCCCAGTCACATGAAATAACTTCCAATTATCAGTGGGCCAGTTCTTTCCTGGCTCCCTGGCCTTGGACTGCTGTTCTTGATTCTGGAAATCCTAGCCACCCTATCCACGTGACTATCTCCTCAATATCCAAAGTGGGCATTGCTTGTTCAGTCTTTTGTTGCGACCTCTTTCCCAGGAGAGAAGGCTCAAGCAGGGAGGAGACATCAGTGCAGGTTAAATGGAGACCAGGGGAGGATGGAGCATGCCCAAACCACCCTCCATGTGCTTGTGGAAGGGGGCCTCTTTCCATCCACCGCCCCATCCAAAAGGGCTCAGACCCTCGGTGCCAGGCCAGTCTGTTTTAAGGGTTCTTCCCTACAATTGTCTGTCATCTAACCTATTGCACCTGCCATGTTTGGAAACATATTGGTCTGTATCTTTCCTCCTCTTGATGAAATCCTTGAAAGTAGCATCCACATTTTCTTCATCTTGTTCTCCAGGACAGACTTCGTGTATTGTGGGCACTCTGCCTCTTTGTTGAATTAATGTATGAATGTTCAATCTGCACCTTTTACCTCTGCCTCTAGTTCACCTTCTGGTTCCCTTCAAAGGGCATAAACCCGTTAGCTTGTATGCTCTACTCTGTGGTGGACCCAAAGACAATCTAAACTTGTCTTCAAGCCATATCATAATAGCATTTGGAGTAACTTCAAGTGATGTTTCTTCCGGTGCCTGGGTGGCTCAGTCGGTTGAGCATCCGACTTCAGCTCAGGTCATGATCTCATGGTTCCTGGGTTCGAGCCCTGCATCAGGGTTCTCTCTATCTCAGAGTCTGGAGCCTGTCTTTGGACTCTGTCCCTCCCCTGCTCGCACTGTCTCTCCATCTCTCTCTCTCTCTCTGTCTCTCTCTCTCTCTGTCTCTCTCTCTCTCTCTCTCCCTCTCTTTCTCTCTCAAAAAACAAATAAAACATTAAAAAATGAAATTTCTTCAAATATTATGGCAAAGAAACTGCAATCTTTGTAAAAGTTTTTTTTTTCTTTATTCCACACATACATGTGAGGGGTTAACTAATTGGATTTCACTGTCTGAATATAAAATGTTAAATCTCTTTTGCTTATTTTAAAATAATTAATTTTGATTGTAAATCAGAGTCACTCCTGTTCCAATATAGCAAAGCAAGAGAGATACATACATTCATATCTAGAAATAAAGTCTCTTCAAGCTCAGCAATGGTTCAAAAGTGGGATATACCTTGGATAATTTTATTCATAGAGAGTTAAAGTCATTCTTTTGGGATGCTCAGATGATAGAGTATTAAGAAATAGACCAAGTTCTGTATCTAGTTTTGACTCTATAAAAATATACTGATTTAACAGTAAATATGACCCTACATTATACGTCTGGACACATCAACATTTTTTATTCTGAATAAAACATGTGCGCTAAAGTTATCGATTTATAAAGTACTAATTAATCATTTCTTCCTTGTTTATTTTGTTTCCAGAAAAAAAAGTCAGAGGTGTTAGTTACAGGCTAAAGTAAAAGAAAAAACTAGTTATTGGTTTTGTTTATTTGTTTGTTTGTTTGCCTTTATGAATCTGATTAATGACTCTTTGAAGCAGTACAGAATCTATGTTCATTACCACTTCTAACTTGTAAAAGCAACCTCGGCAAAAGACCCATTTTTCAGGGCAGTGGTTAATATTACGAATACTGACTCAAATGATGCACATTTTAATAAGACCGGAAACTCTAGTTTCTCAATAGTGACTAATCTCTAGAATAGCATAACATCAAGGCACTTCATAGCAAACAGGGAGCATCTGTTCTTCAGTCTGAATACAATTATCATTCATATTAATAAATACACTTGCCCTTTACTAACTTGTTAAGCCAGATTTCCCCCAAGACTTCTATTTCTCTTTAGCATTTGCTAAAAAATATGGCTTTTATAAATAGTACACTGATACAACTTTCTTTTAGAGGATTACACCTCTTTTTAAGAAAGGAGGGACAAAAGATAAATTATTAGTAATGAAGTTAAAAAGAAATCAATGACCAAAAACTGTGTAATGGTACAAAGGCCCGAAAATGTAAGCCTGAATGTTATTCCTAGCTTTGTCCTATGACAAGCCATGTGTCAGCCACACTGCCCTCTTTTTCACTATTTTTCTTGGCAAAACAGAACATTTGGTCCATCAAAACGGAAAGGCAACTAAACTTAAAAGGTCAATTTAGTGTGAGCTTAGTTATTCTATATGGAAGAAAAATCACATAATAGTTGCATTTACTGACTTCTGTAAGGGTGTAAATCATGTGGAGTAGACTAAAGCTGAGACCATGTCATCTCTGAGATGGGCTGGCATGATGTGGATAAAGGTGGGTGATGGAAGGTAGAGAGGATTTGGGGAATGCTGACAATGGATACAAGCATATTTTTTAAATGTTTACTTATTTATTGAGAGAGAGAGAGAACAAGTGTGAGTGGTGAGGGGCAGAGAGGAGGAAAGAGAATCCCAAGCAGGTTCCATGCTGTCAGCATACAGCCCAAAACGGGGCTTCATCCCATGAACCATGAAATTATGACTTGAGGTAAAATCAAGAGTCAGACGTTTAAACAACAGAGCCACCCAGGAACCCCTGAGATACAAATATTTTCATCGTGTTTACTACACTGGTTAATGCCAAAGCCATGTATCTGAAATTGATCATGAACTAGAATGCTTTCAAGAACTGGAAGCATTTTTAGAAGTGTGTTTGAAGAACAAAAAAAAATGCAAGTAAAACTTGTTAAATGAAAGAAGCATATGTGAGACCATGGAGGTTCAGAAACCCGAAGGGGTGGGTACCCTCTGAAATACACAACAAAAGCAGTTCACAAAACCCCTATCCTTTGAATTTTTCCCTACATACCAGAAAAGCTACACACACACACACACACACACTCACACACACACACACACACACTGTCACGCATATTTGTTGACTTAAGGAAATGGGTAGAATAAAGCAATCAATGCAAGTCATTTTCACGCCTTTAGTCAGAAATCCAGATACATTTTGGTGCTGGTTCTCAAAAGACACGGACGTTTCTCCACAGATGCCAACAAAAATAAAACATGATCCACCAAAAGTACAAGTATCTATTCAGCTTTCTGAGTTCAAATATGATATGTCACAAGAAGTTAAGCTTGGACTGCTGTCATCCAACAGTTGAAGAGGCATCTACCTCTGCAGGAAAAAACATAAACACCCTGACTGGTATCGTCCCAGAGTGGGAAGAGTTAAAATATTAATGCCATGCGAAATGACACATAGTTAATAGTTTCTATATATGAGGAAAGCTGGAGAAAATACTTAGAACAAAGCACTCATAGGCATGGAATTTACATAAGGAAGGAAGGAAGGAAGGAAGGAAGGAAGGAAGGAAGGAAGGAAAGAGAGAGAGAGAGAGAAAGAGAGAAAGAAAGAAAGAAAGAAAGAAAGAAAGAAAGAAAGAAAGAAAGAAAGAAAGAAAGAAAGAAAGAAAGAAAGAAAGAAAGAAATGTAATATTTATATATAATGTTATTCACAAGGATATTAACTAGTAACTACTTATGGTCTTAGTAATGGGGTCGGCATGTATTGTTACACCCTTATTTCTGTTTGAATGAAGAAGATGCAACTTCAAAGAAATTGCACATTGTGTGAGGGCTGGCCTCAACATTGAGAAATTCTTTTCTCTTGCTACACACATATTTGACTAATTGATATACTACAGAGTGATTATTTACAACAATGGAATATATCTAATTTTAAGATCGGGGCACTTGATCCCATAAGCATCCCATTGGGCCAGTGTGGTGACAGTTGAGTTTTCTACCCACACCAGGGGAAAGCATGTTATTTGAAACTACACACAGCCCCTCCTCCTTCTTAATGGAGATTTCCTTGTTGGTTACTACCCACTGTTGTGTTTAACTCATAAAACAGGTACTGTTAGACTTCTTCTCCAATTACCCTTGAAGTTTGCTCATAAAGATCATTGTTACCGATTGTTAGCTTAATAGCGGCTCATATCATATCCCTGTGCAGATCACCAAAGCAATAAATTCTTTAAATAACATACACATTATGGAATAAAGAGAGAGAAAGCTCACCCTTAAGGGCACTTAAGAAAAGTGGTCTAGCAAAATATACGAAGGCTATAATTTTTAATTCAAGTATGAAGCGCTTGTATCTTTTTTCCTCTTTGGAGAGAAACCTTGATTCTAAGTCCCACAAATAGGCAAGTTGCTATTTTTTTCCTCTTTTTATAAATTATTTATTTGTTTATTTTTATTTGAGAGAGAGAGACAGAGAGAGAAGAGGTGAGCATGTGAGCTGGGAAGGGGCAGAGAGAGAGTGTGAGAGAGAGGGATTGAGAGAATCCCAAGCAGGCCTGGCACCATCAAGGAGTCTGATGTGGGACTCAATCTCATGAACTGTGAGATCATGACCTGAGCTGAAATCAAGAGTCAGACGCTTAACCTATTGAGCCACCAGGTCCCCCATATTTTTCCTAAGAACCTTGAAGAGGTTAAAAGCCATGTTTAAAGGGAGCACAATAGAAAGATGGAAAGCCCAGTATGGAGGTGGTGCCTGCTCGACTCTGTAGCAGTGACTTTCATAGGGTGTGTGCTGAGGGCAACTTCCTGTACCTTTGCCCTCTGCGTCCTTTAGATGAACTCCCTATCACTTATATATTTAGAATAGCAATCTTGTGACCCCACAAGGGTTTAGAAATTATTAGCAATCTAATGACAAGCGTCTTGCCAATTCTTAAGATATCAACCTCTGGCCAGTCCATTAAATACAAACAAAGTAAGAGAGGACTAAACAAAGAAGAAAACAGTCTCTCTAGATAAAAGGACGTGTTCTCCTTGGTTATTCTGAGTTCGTTATGTGGATACAAGTACGTTCATGAAGATTACCCAGGGATCTTCTCATCACCGGTTGCATTTGAATTCTTTCGCACATGTTATCTCCTATAAAGCTCGCAATAACTTCCAAGGCAAATATAATAGCCAGGATACTGGAGCTGCAGTAATTGAGGCTCAGGGATATCTGGCCAGGGTCCAGGGATGAAGGAAGTGCACAGCAGGTGTGTGAGGCCTGCATGGCCTCCACTCCTCACAAGGTTAACAACGGCTCCTGGAGAACAAGGACCAGGAGTGGACTCTATGAAGTTTTCAACACCATAAAGTGTTCAGAATGTCACGTATTTTGCAGATTTTCTTTTGATTATTTCCCTCCACTAGAGTAGAAGTTCCACAACATCAGAGCTTTCTGCCTTTTTTATGGCTGTAGCTCCAGCATTTAAAAGGGTACCTGCCACAAGGGCTTAACAAATATTTGTGTGTGTGTGAATAACAGGAATTAAAATTAAAAATGACAATTCCCAATCATGAAGAGGATGTGCATGACTAGAATAAGGATTTCCTAAATATTTTGGTTCTTTTCAATTTGACTGCTCGATGGAAGAAAACATACGAAGAATTCATGAAAGGCTTAATCTTCAAAATACTGAAATCCTATTATACATGGTCTTGAGTTCAATCATCTAGACCAAACTTTAAGACATCCAGATGTAAAATCCCTCAGGCCATGATTAATCTTTTTCTTCCTGACAGCAGAAGGCACAAATCACTGCAGATGCCCCTCTTTCATTTTGGCTGGTGTTCAAATAATTCCCTCTATGTCTCTCTATCTCTTTCTTTTTTACTTTGTGTGTGTGTGTGTGTGTGTGTGTGTGTGAATATTTTTCAAATACTTTGTTAATTTTGAGAACCCACTCTGGGTTTTGTTGGAGGGTTTTATTTCCAAACTTCCCCAAGCCTCATGGGAAGCACTGATTTAGCCGACTCATGCATCTCTTTACCAGTGTTTTCCCTCCTTCAGTCTGTCTTGTTTCCACATGGGCCAATGATAGATATCCTTTTTGCTCAAGTGAAGAGTCTAAGAGTAATGTAACTGGACAGACAGACTGCCAGAAAAGGTTCTGGGCATGGGGTCTCCCAGCTCTGAAAGTCACCCCTCACCTTTTCTTCATTGAAAGTCACCTCAAAAGAACAGATCTCAAGAAATTAGTGAGATTGAAACATTTTACCTGCTACCACTAGATTTTTCATTTTTGTTCCTCTCCTGACTCCCTTTTGGGATATTCAGTGACCTTCCCCACCTCTCTGATACACCATAATCTCAGAAGATGTTTCGCCATCGATTATTTATACTTTCAGGTGCTGAGTCAGAGTTTTCTCCCTCTGCATCATTTACATTTATATTATCTCATTTCATGAAATAAAATCTTATCCCTTGTTAAAACAATTTCAGGCCAGGAAAGACGAGGCCTGAACAGGCCAGGAAAGACTACCTTTAAGCAGGGCCCACTCTAATTGGGCAATTAATTCAATGATTATTTGTTGTGAATTTACCACAAGGCAAACACCCTGATGAAGGCTATGGACATAGAAGCACGCGAACCTCAGACTTCACACCAAAGAAGATCCAGGTTGGCCAACTCACCTCATTGTATTCTATAAATGCTGCTGCTGACAGCCCACAACACAGACCTGCCCGCCCATCCATCATACCCCAGCTTTATTTTCCTTATTTAAAAATGCACAATTCCACTAGGTCTCCTACTGCTCCTCTCATTCCCATCAGGACAAGTGTAGTTTGATAAATTTCCAGGAATGTTGAGTTATTATCTGGGCCTCTTGCAGGTTGTTTTAGGAAAGCCCTAATCAAAATGTCTGGATCTATGTTTTGAGATCAGACAGATCTTCGTTCAAATACTGGCTCTTCCATTGCTAGTTGAGAGCCCTTGAGCATGCTACTTAAAGACTCTGAACCTCAGCTCACATAGTTCTAGTTTAAGGACAATATTTATTGTAATATGATGTCATGAGATATAAGCAGAGCATGATCACTTTCATGAGGCACAGAGAAATCTCCTCCCTCTATATTTTCTTTTCTTCTTCCAGATTATTCTTCCTCTCCTCTATTGTGTTGGAAGGACTTTAGATGAGGGCAGGTAGTGGTAGAGAGGAGACAAGCTACTATTATACTGAGGGTCCCATGAAATCTGGTAAACCTGGGGCTTTCACTTCTTTCTCTTCTACCTCTGCCCTGGTAAGCATCAGTCCCCCAACTCATGGTTCTCGTTTCCTCCTCCTCTCGACACAGTATTTGCCTGGGACAAAACCAGACACTGTCAGCAGTGGGAGGAGATATGACCCAGGAGCACACAGCACATTGAGTTTCTAGTGCTTTTTCATTAATTTTGCCAGTCAAATGCTGGAAAGATTGCACTGTCTATCGAGAGGAAGACCAAAAACAAACAAACAAACAAGAAAAGTGAAATGATTTGACTTCACAGAAAGACCCTAGTGTTTCTAAAAGGACATGCCACTTTTATATGTGAAATATGGCAAATGTGTAAGAGACTCCAGAAAAACTGAAAAGATCATCCCACTAATAAAGTTTAATAAGAGGAGCATGAAGATAGCTCCGCCTCAGGTTGGAACACTTACCAGTGCTTCTCACGATGAGATGAACATAATATGAGGAGTTTTATGTTTGACTGACAAAAGGGTTTGTTGTAAAACAGAAAGAGACATTGATAATATACGCACGCACATGCAGAGTGTAAACATTACTTACAAACATACTTATAACCATATTTCTGTACACAAATTTGTGTTTGTGCCTGTATATAAATACATAAAATTATATATTTGGGCTTATAAATTTGCAGATGCATTTATACACATTTATATTCACATATAAAAAACTTCATGAATATGCATACTATTTGTACATATTTATATATGTGTGTGTATTTACATACATAGATAAGCATATGTCTACCATTTTGTCTCTAACCAGACTACACAATTATGGAAGGGATGCATTTATATATAAACCAATGTGTACAGGACACAGGCACAAAACTATATGAGACTATATATTTTATACTGGCGCATCTCAAAATGTGGTCCTGGATGAGTATAATCAGCATCACTTGGGAACTTGTTAAAACTGCAGATTCTCAGACCCCACCCAGACTAACTGAATCAGAAACCCTGCCAATCCAGAAAGTTTGTTTTAACAAGTCTTCTAGGGAATTCTGACTGACACTTTCAGATGAACATGACTGTTTTGAAAAATACATAGTAAATGTACTTTGCACGTTTTTTATTTACAGGTGTACACACATATGCCCTAATGCTAACAAATAAATAAAATGAATGCTTGAATATGTTCATGGCTGTAAAGCAACTGCCCTTTAGTTAGGGGTGGATCACATAGTCAGTGGATCGACCTTTTTGGGGTGCAAAAGAGACCTTACTCACACACACTCTGTTTCATAGCTCAGCACTTCTAGAACCTGAGCAGTGACGCAGGACGACTGAAGTCACACCTCTAGTGTGGGTGGAAAGGAGCCCATAATTGGGGTAAGCCACCTTTGGAGGGTAGGTGTATACTAGAGGTAGACCTCTTGCTCTGTCACCCTGCTAAACTGTACCCCAGTGCAGTTTATACAGACACTGTCCCTTTAATGCAGTTGAGACCTGGTCCTGCAGTAAGTCCGGGGGACGAATAAAATATCATTTATTTATTTGTTTGTTTGTTTGTTTAGAGCATATGTGAACAAGCTGGAGAGAGGCAGAGAGAGAGAGAGGGAGAGAGAGACTCCCAAGGAGGCTCCACACTCTTCAGTGAAAAGCCCAATGTGGGGCTCAATCTCGAGAACCATGAGAGCATGTGACTTGAGCCGAAATCCAAAGATGCTTAACCCACTGAGCCACCTGGGTGACACTTGAATTATCTTCTGAATAGCACTTTGGCTTATAGTTTCTGTGTTTGCTCACAAATGTAGCTCTGTCTGGTTCTACCAATGGAGGAACAGAAAAGGGGTATGAGAATAACCCAGAAAAGAAGAGCCTGCAAATCAAGAAACTTTTATCTCTGGCTGCCTCAAAGCTAGTCTGATAACGCAACATTTACTAAGAACCTTTTAAATGCTCGATGCTCACTGAGATATTATGGAAGTTTCCAGATAAAGGTAAGAATTTGTCTTTGCCTTTTGGCAACGTATAGTCTAGTGGCTGGCAATATGAATGCTTAAGATAAAATCAAATAAGGTCTCAGAGAACAGCCTTATGTTGGACTTACTAATGCTGATGTTGGGCACCTGCCTGGCTCAGTCAATAGAGCATGTGACTCTTGATCTTAGGGCTGTAAGTTCGAGCCTTATGTTGGGTGTAGAAATTAATTAAAAAATAAAATCTTGGGGCACCCGGGTGGCTCATTCAGTTAAGCATCCAATTCTAGATTTTGGCTCAGGTCATACTCCCATGGTTTGTGAGTTTGAGCCCCACATCAGGCTCTGTGCAGACAGTGTGGAGCCTGCTTTGGATTCTCTTTCCCTCTCTCTCTGCCCATCCCCTGCACTCTCTCTCTCTCTCTCAAAACAAATAAATAAACTCAAAAAATTAAATATTAAAAATATAATGCTGGCATTGTATGTGGTAATGAGAGTAAACTGTAAACAATAAAAATTTTTGTGGGAAATCTGTCATTTCAGCTCGAACTGCAACACCAAAGGGGAGCTAAAATAGAGTCCTCCACATGCACATTTCCTTATCTGTAATTTTGGGTTCATAATAACTGAATCAGCATGAGACCATTGGGTATAGATGTGAGATAATGCGTATGATAGGAGATTGACAAGTTCAAAGCATCATATAAACACCAATACGGTGCACGTTTGAGAATTTCTCCTTGAGACCAAGGTAAGCACATTGGGGCCTTGTATCCCTAGGTTTAATGATCACAGCATCTATACCACTTCTGTCTTCAGGGCAGACATGCATACATACCATCCTTGCCCCAGTTTATTGTGCATGAACCCAGCCCAATAAAGTTATTCATTCTAAAAATCCACTGACTTCTATATAAAGTCTAAAGATATAAAGACAACCTTCTCTTCAAATGGTCACCTCTCTGAGCCTCAGTAACCATCACAAAGTGGCTTATATTCTGAATTCTAGCACAGAGCATTCCCACTGCCACTGTGGCTCAAAGGGTAAATTGAAATTTTTAATAACCTATCTCCCAAATTGTCCTCTCTTCCTTGTATTTTCTTCAAGAATTCATTTTCCACTTGCCACCAGAAAAGGTTGACAGATTGAACACATGAAAATATAGGGTCCCCCATTAAAGTGGAATTTCAGGGGTGCCTGGGAGGCTCAGTCAGTTAAGCAAGCAACTTCAGCTCAGGTTACAAACTTGATCCCATGATTCAGGCATTCAAGCCCTGCATCAGGCTCTGCACTGACAGAGCCAAGCCCACTTTGGATCTTCTTTCTTCTCTCTCTCTCTCTGCCCATCTCTAGCTTGCATGCTCTCTCTCTTTCAAAAATAAATAAACACTAAAGTTGAATTTCAGGTCAGCAATGAAGAACTTCTTAGTATACTCCCACACAACATTTAGAATATGCTTAAATGAACGAATTATTCATTATTTATCAGAAATTTAACCATATTTTATCTGACAACTCTCCATCAGAGTGCTGCTTCCAAGTGCTATTCTGATCACACTGCTCCTCTATTTAACTCAGCTCCACCTCCCCCTCCCCCACCAAAATGCTGCAGAGGGCATACATGGTCTCTTTGAAGTGGTTCCTGCATATATTTCCAGCCTCATTGCCTTCCCTTCTCTCAGATATGCAATTCCAATGTTCCTTTCATCCAGCCAATATATTTTCAGTCCTAGATATGTCTCTGTCATTCCTATCTATTTGTCTTTTATGGGCTGCTCTCTCTCCCTCAAATGCTTTCTCAACCTCCCCCTCTACGCTCGCTGCACTCCATAACCTACTAGCATCTTCTCACCTTTAGCAAATATGTAATTTCCTCTGGAATACTCTAAATTCCCTCATCTGCATGGCTACTCCTTTTGCTCTTTGTCATAAAGTCCTGAGTATCTATCTATCTTAGACCCAACAACATACTCTGTTATAATTATCCACGTATCTACCTCTCCACATTGATAATGCGCATCTGAAGGGGGATATGTTATCTTTCATCTCTTTACCCTCAGACTTTAAGAAGTTCCTTGCACATTACACCAAAACAACAACAACAACTGGATTTTGAATGAATGTATGAATAAATTCAGTGAAACTCATTATAACCTTTCATTAAAAAATTAGAAATAGACCATGTGGAGTTTGCAACGAAATACATTAACTGTGTTTTATACCTTTGCCAAGCGAGAAAGGATTGACTGTGATTTACTATTTGATTAGATTGATTAATGCAATAGATGATGGCTTCTGAAAGGAAGCTATTCAACCCAACAGAAGCACAGTGACATAAATTCAATATCAATTGATTCTACTGGATTACAACACATTGAATGTACATTTCATTTTCAACTCTTCATAAGACTTGAACGTATTTCAAAGGAAAATAGACATTTTTACCATTTATTGAAAATAGTTAAGATGGAAAATCTTTAAGGTTACCAAAAAATAATTAGCAGACAATATGTTTTTTAGGAGGTGACATTATAAATTGGATCAGTGAAATAGAGAATTTTAAAGCCACCTCTCATTTATAGACATATCTCTTATTCATTCATTCATTCAAATATCCACTTACTCTTTCACTAAAAGATGTTTATAAAACACCAATCACTATGTCTAGTGGTAGGGATACAGAAAATAAACAGCTGTAAAGAAGAAAAGTCTAAATCACGTTGATGATGTATCAAAGAGAATTCTTGGTAGAAGTGATATCTAAGCCAAATATTGAAAGGTGAGTTGAAGTCACAGAAACGAATAAGCAAAATGTGGAAGGTTTTCCATACTGAGGGATTGACTGGATACCTCTTTGCTACTTAGAAGAATGAATAACAGAATTTCTACATCCAATATGCAGAGCTTTCATGGTGAAAAAAAAAAAGAGGCACAATCTTTAACGTGTAAAAACGTTAGAGAATTCTGGTGGACACACATTTAAGTAGTTGTCAAATACAAAATAAAAATACATGATTAAAGAACCAGAGGTATGAGACTAAAGGATTATTTCCTGGATGTGTCAGTGGTGAAATAGTTTCCAGAACTTTCCTGTGCCAATGTCAACTTGATGGCTTTGACTGATACAAGCTTTCAGCTTCCAGAGAAAATAGAAGCAAAGATGTATGCAATCGGCAGTCAAAGAAACCTGTGGTCTGGTTTGAGGTTCCTGACAGTTGTGTGAGTTTCAGCAAGTTACTTTATCTTCTTGAGTCTCAGTTTCTTCATCTGTAAAATTGGGATAATTAATCTCCCTGTTAGAAATACTTTGAGAACAAAACAAGATACTGTCTATAATGTCACGAATCATTACATTTACCAAAGAACACATAACGGTGTTTGGGATAATTACCTCTCTGTATTTCCTTTGAGGGGAATGCGAGAGCAATTTCCAGTGAGGATAAACAGTGCTCCTATAAATAAATACTGCGTTGGCAGATAAGCAGCAAACACATATCTACTTTTCTATCACAACAGGAGAATGAGAGAAAATGTAATGACCAAAAGCATGTTCCCAAACCTAATTCTTTTGGGAAGGAATTCCACTTAGAAAGGTATAATCTTGAATCTACTTTCCCTAAATTATAGATCATTAAAGTCAAGTCAAAACTGTACTTAGCTCTTTGAATGACTTTTTTTAGAATCATGATGTGCCCCTCTGTACCATAACCAACCTCGAATATCAAAATATCTTAGAGACAAAACAGTGACTGATGAGATCAAGTTTGAAAGTGTAGAAGAGAGAATTCTAATCTGTTTGTTAATAGAGGTCTATCGCTCAATAATACTATTAACACCGTTGTATAAATAATACTATCTTATAAATACATAGCACTTGCCACACCTCAGAACACATTGACAATCTTATCTGCTTCTTACCACAAACTTGGGATGCAGGAGATATATGCCTTTCGTTACATAAAAAAAAAAAAAAAAAAAAAAAAAAAAAAAAAAAAAAAAAAAAAAAAANTCAGTAAAAAAAAAAAAAAAAAAAAAAAAAAAAATAACAGAACACATAAAACGAAATAACTTGCCCAAGTTCATGTAGTTGCAAACAGAGCCAGGGCTACAATCAGGGATCCTCTACTTCCTTCAGGGTGATCTTTGCATAATCCATCCAGCTCCTTGCTCCACCTGACTTGTTTACTAGACCAAAGACTTNAGAGAGAGAGGGAGGCAGACACAGACTCTGAAGCAGGCTCCTCTGGGCTGTGAGCACAGAGCCTGATGCGGGGCTCAAACTCACGAACCTTGAGATCATGACCTAAGCCGATGTCTGACGCTTAATCAACTGAGCCACCCAGGTGCCCGAGATCAAAGAGCTCTAATGTTTATAGAATTAAAACATATTGAGACATATAGATGATAGCTAGCTTGAAACAAATGACTGAAGAATGAAGGAAAAAGGAACCCACATGGTTGTAGGCTTATTTGCATAGATGTAACATATTCCTGGAACATCTTCATGGTGCTCAGTGTGCTATATTGTATCCTATGTTGCCACAGCTTGATTATGTATAAGGGAAGGAATTCCTGCAACACATAATTTTGACACAGAAATATAATAAAATCCCTCCTTAGAAGCCAGACATTCTTATTCACTGTACCTTTATTCATTCAATAAGTTGTCATTGAGCTCCCAAAGCAAAACACTATACCAATTGCTATGGCTATTCAATGAAACATCAAGGGTGTTATAAAGAGACCATGGGGGAGAAGTAGGGGGAAAATAGTGGAGGAGAGGGAGGGAAGCAAACCATGAGAGACTCTTGAATGCTGAGGACAAACTGAGGACTGATGGGGGTGGGGGTGAGGGGAAGAGGGGTGATGGGCACGGAGGAGGGCACTTGTGGGGATGAACACTGGGTGTTATATGGAAACCAACTTGACAATAAACTATTTAAAAAAGAATTACATTTAATACATAAATAAAATACAAGATATATAAAATGAAAATTTTAAGGAAATCAAATATAAAATTATATAGAAGTCTTTTGAAAAGATCTGTTTTTGTTTTCCTTTAACATATCTGTCTAAATCTCTGGATGAAAATTTCTAGCTTCTCTATACCTCTCCTTCACATTCTCTTACAGAAGGGGAGTTCATAGTGCTCTGGGGTATCTCTGACCCAGCTCTTTTTCAGTGGAAACTGCTGGCTTTTACCAGGCTCGATACTAGTGAGGGGAGAGGGTGGCACAAAAATGTAGCTGAGGGGCCCATTGAAAATGAACAATAAAAGGAGGGCATTTCCTGTTACTTACACAGCAGCTCTTGAATTAATGGTGGGGNGTAGAAGTTTTCATGGAACATGTGACCAAACAGTATCATAATTTTTTAAACGATTTCTATCCGTTGTTGGAATAAGTTATAATGAGTGATAATAAAACTCATCTGGAATTTATATGCAGTTTTAATCTTATCTAAATATTTCTTTTTTTTTAATATTTTTATTTATTTCTAGGAGAGAGAGAGAGAGACAGCGTGAGCTGGGGAGGGTCAGAGAGAGAGGGAGTCACAGACTGAAATAGGCTCCAGGCTCTGAGCTGGCAGTCAGCACAGAGCCCGACGTGGGGCTCGAACCGAGGAACCGCGAGATCATGACCTAAGCGAGAAAGTCTGACGCTTAACCGACTAAGCCACCAAGGCGCCCCACCTTATGTAAATATTTCTAAACCTTCGATTTTATTTTTAACTTGTATAGATTTAGCTCCTGGGTTCCTGGCAACCAGAAGATGGGGAGTGGAGGGGAGGAACTAACTGGGACTTACTCTTGCACCTTTATCCCTTCTCCATCTCTCAGTGGCGCCTACCTATGTTTAGATTGCAAACAGGGAACACCCAACATGTATTAAATAGTACTGCTTTCTTTGTGGAAGAAAACTAGGTCTAAGAATATACCTAAAATATGAACTTTGTATCATTGCATAAAATGGAAAGAAAAAAGGGAAACTAAATGATGGTACAATATATCTATTTCAAATTTCCATTGAGCGCTTCCAGAAAACAAGCAGAAAATAGACTCTCTCTCGAGAATCCTATCTGATGTCGGCCTAAAATCTTTGCTTCTTCACCATTTACAGGAAATTGATTTTCTGTGATGGAAATCATCTCAGCTCTGCAGGCCCTGTGAAGTCTTGTCAAAGACCACTGTGCATTTTCATGCATTGTTTGTAAACTAGGAGAATATGCTTTCATGAAATTAATTGTTGGAAAAGACACCCGAAACCAAACATTTTCCCCCTTATTTATAGTCTTAATGTTTCTGAAATCATGTCTTTTCATCTCTTTTATTTACTGTGGAATCATCCAAATCACATTGGCAGGACAAAAAAAAAAATTACCATAGGTTTATTTTTCAGAGACACTCTCACTGGTTGTGATGGAAATACAAAATGTGTACTCTGAAATAGCCTTGTCCTAGGGGAGCAGAAAGGAGCAGATGAGCCAGGTCATGCACAGGCATGGGGCCAACCATTGAAATCTAAAAGTCAAACCTATCAGGAATGCATCGAAATCCTATTAATTCTGCTAGAGCCACAGGGTTTGGATTTTAATAGTTGGAAGTTGGAAGTACATCTGTCATTGAGTGAATTGAAATAAAACTCCCCCATCCCTTCCATGTGACTTGCAGACTAACATTTCGTATAATTAAAGGAAGCATTTTCATCTGGAATGTTGATCACTCTTGGTTTTGTAGAATGAAGTCTCTGCCAATAATGTAAGCACGATAAGAAATACTTTAACATCATTGTTTTGTGATTTAAAAAAAGAAAGAGAAATAAAAGAATGTACCCATTCCCCTAAGTAAAATTGATTGTGGTGTATGCCTTACTAAAGGTTCGGAGTGAGCNACTACCAAGTATCCAACTGTAAAAAATGTGGGTGCCTTGAAAGTTTGCCTTAAGGTCCAGAGATAAAACAAACAAAAACAATGGCCACCATCACCATCACAACAGCAAAAGCATTCCAAGCCTAAGATGGAGAGTAAGTACAGCCTCTGAGAGACTGAGACCAGCATGGACATGGGAGTCTTAGTGCAACACAGGGGACTCCTATCCAAGGAATACTAAAACTGTAACATTAAATAAGATGTCAGAATAATTATAGGATATTTCAGCATGGGGGGAAACAGCAATTAAGCCCTATATTTTGTGGTAAGATTCTACTTAGAGTGCTAGTCCAGATTCTACTGTCAGCAACTGCATGATAATATCAAGATGGGGCGCCTGTGTGACTCAGTCGGTTAAGAATCCAACTTCAGCTTGGCTCATGATCTCATGGCTTGTGAGTTCGAGCCCCACGTCTAGCGCTGTGCTGACAGAGCAGAGCCTGCACCCACTTCAAGTTCTGTGTCTCCCCCTCTCTTTACTCCTCCTCCCTCAAAAATAAATAAACATTAAAAAAAAAGAATATGGATAAGGTCCAATGGAAAGCAAGTCATGTTTAAAAGTAAGAAATTATTTTAAAAACTGATTTATAGCCTAACAAAGACTTGGGTGAGGTGAGTGTATTCATTTCTATACAGAGAATGGAGTCAATTGAAAGGGAAACAATATTTAAGAAATGACGGTGGTTTAGTTATGCACAATAAGCCAGATGTGACAAGAATGGATGCTGAATAATGGGAACAATAAGGGAAAAGTAAGCCATTACAAAAAAATCTGATGTAGAGAGCAGGAATGATTTTTAATCCAACACTGCAGAGACTTACAGCACTTACTTACCCCAAACATCTCCTTGCTATGAGGCTCTAAGGGAAATGGGATTGTGTGTGCACGCACACAGAATGAACATTGACCCCATAACTCCCACACGCCAGGCATTTTCTTTACCCTTGTATATCTATTTCCCACAAACATCAAAAGAAATATAGGTTTTGTCACTTTTTCTTTCATAAGAGGAAAATGACACATAAAAAGGATGAGTTGACATGTATCGATGCACTTTTCAACTGTAAGAGGCAGATTTGAATCCAGAACCATCTGATGCGAGAGCTTCTATTTTCTTATCACACTCTGATAGAGAACCCAGCAGCCTTTCTTGAAGAAATTAGATAGTTGTCTATTTCCCCGAGAGGAGTGTTGCCTGGCTCGGAGGCCACAAAACCCCTGAGAGGAAGGCTTCTTCAGAGCTCTACGATTTCTGCTTTGAATTATTTCATCATTAAGCTCAGTCAGTGACATTTCCTTCCCCTT
Organism: Crocuta crocuta; assembly: GCF_008692635.1. NCBI lineage: Eukaryota > Metazoa > Chordata > Mammalia > Carnivora > Hyaenidae > Crocuta > Crocuta crocuta. Next base: position 4,696,272 of record NW_027530500.1, read on the forward strand.
AATTCAACCACACAAATTAATTCATGTCTCCCAATCATGAGGTGTGAAGCCAGGGGTATTATCTCTCATTTAATCACTGATTGTTGTTTTTTCAGGAGCTGAAGCCTAGTGGGCCACATGCTAGCAAATTCAATCATTCTTTTAGACCAGGGATGGGGGACCAATGAAGAGATTGGATAAGAGAGGGATTCTGGGAACAGAAAGGAAAGGACATGGCAAACTCTCCTATGGACACAGAATTTTCAGCTTCAAGGACTCAAGCGTGTGAGTTTTGAATACCATAAGTTAAAAACACCTTAAATGCATAATTTTGAAGACAATTTAATGTCAGGGGAGCAGGTCATAATATAAGAATAATATAAGATAAAGTATAAAAACTCACGATACTGAGTTTTAAATATGTAGGCTTCTATAAACACACATATATGAATGTACATATATGCATATTTATAGGTAGTTCCCATTTGTGTGATACATATAGAAGTGTATATTCTAAGGCTAACAGTGTGTGTGAGAGAGAGAGAGAGAGAGAGAGAGAGAGAACTTTTAAAACCAGAAAAATAAATGCCATGGAATCAAAACGTTAAGGCATTAGCATCCAGCAATTCCATTATAGGTGTTTTGTGCTTTGTATTTTTTTTGTAATTTATAAACTTTCTAAATTGAGCATATGTTACTTTTATCATCTGAAAAATATAAAAAGAGTTAGTCGTCCTTTAACAATTTACTCCAAATTAATAATAAAAATAACAACAATAATAATGTCCATCTCACTGTGTATATACTTCCTCTTGCTCTTAAGAATCCCTCCCATTTTCCGCGCTGTTCTGCGAGGGAAAGGCAGTCCTTCTCAAGATAATTTGTTTCTCATATGAGCACGCAGGCTATAGAAACTACACGTGTTTAGGGGGAAAAAAACAGAACTATATTTAATCAAATCCTCATAGAGAGAAGTAAATAGGACTGTTAATCATCAGTTACTCAGTTATTAAACATTTTGGTGTCATTAATGGTCAAGGCTGTGGCCATGCTCGGTGCGCACAGCAACAAATGAACGCCGAGTTGATAAATTGGCTGACAGAGACCTTCTTGCATGTGGCTAGGTGAAGTCATCGTGCTGCTCTTTGCTGATAAAGAACATGAATGTCCTCCAAGTCTGGCTGACAGAAAACCTTTTTGGACTGTTTCCTCAGAGAGGCCCCTTTCAGCAGTTACCACAAGTACTGGAACAGCTTGACCTTTCCTCTCCTGAAGGCCCACCAGGGTGAGGACACCTTGTCTTTAGCTCTAGGAGACAGGCCTCGACTCCAGGGAAACCATAAATTCCACCACCAGAAATAGGAGAAGGTCAAGAGTCTGAGATAAAAGCAGGCACCGTACATATCCCGTGGCCTCTGAGGACAGCGCGAGCTAGCGTGTCGATCCCAAGACTTCTGGTGGGGCCTATTTAAGGCCAGACTGCCTACCCCGCCATTCCTCTGCCTTTTGGTGACTCTTGGTGCCCAGCCAAGTTGTTGTCATCAGTCCTTCACCTTTTTCACATCTAAAGAACAGTTTGAGTGCGCTGCGTGCTGAGGGGTGGTGGGGATCCATTTGTGGCAGCTCCCATTGGGATCAAAACCCTGCAACAATATTTTGCACCTGGCAAGTTGGAATGCCATAATTCGTGTGTTCAATAAGTAGCATGAATTAAATGCAACACCTTTATCTGACCTTGCTCAAGGAGAAGAGGGAGCATCAGGCCAGTGGGCAGGGAAAGAGAGCATTTGTGGGAGGCAGAGGAGCCAACATGACATCTGAAATTACGCAATGGAAGCCAACATTTTATAGCCTTGCTGTAATTCCATCCCGTTTTGAAAAAGCAATAGCTTTCTTTCCATCTGAGTGACAGCCATATGCGGTTGACACTATCATTCTCAGCCGCTTAGGAATGGAAAAGTCCACCTAGATGGTGGGGTAGAGGAGGTGCAAAGGAAGGAGGGGGCTCACCAAATGGCTAATGGATCAGAACGTGGCCACAAGTGTCTGTCATGTTTCCCGTTTAGGCGTGAGGGACTAAAGTTCAAAGAAGTCAGGGTAAATGGCTCAAGGTCACTCAGCTGGAAGGGGCAGGCTGCAAGGTCTACGAGCACTGCCCTTCCACTGTGTCCGTCTGTACATACACTCCTATCTCAGGGTGTCCTCCCTTGTTCCCTCTCCTGCAGTTTTCCTTAATCCTTTGTCTACTTCAGCCCACAGTCACTCTTTGCCATGAAGGCAGGTACCCACATGCAGTAGGAGATGCTGACATAGCTCGCTGCGGTCCCCAGGAGCCACCTTGACTGTGACCCTGCCCCGTCTCTGCTACACACTCACCCCACACCACCTCACCACTGTGCACCCCGGATGCTCTGCGACAAGACCCCACAGTTTACCCAGAGGACAGCCTCAGAAAGCCACAGCCCTACTGCTCGCCTTTCAGAGTGGCAGAGAACACTGCCGTGTGATTTAATAGCACCATCTCCACAAGCATCCCGGGGCACCACTCATTTGAGAAGCGTCTGCACACAATGCTAATATTGGCAAGATTTCTGAAGAGCTAACTCAGGTACTAAATCATGCCAAATGAACAAGTCAAACCCTTACTGGGCTTCTCCCAAGGTCACTCACAAAAGAGAAAAGTAAAGGTGAAGTCAGTGACTGAAACTCAAGTTGACCCTTTCTGGGAAAAAAAATGAAAAATTTAAGACATTTAAAGTCTTAAAGTAGATTTCTTCACTTTAGTGAAGAAATAGTTATAGCATAGTTATCTCCATATGCCACCTACCTCTCGTTATTCTCTCTATTCTGTCCTCAGACTTTGTGTCACTTGTAGTGTGCCTGTGCCTGTCCTTGTTTCCCACTCTGCCTCTTCTCCCTCCCAAGTGTGAAGATGTAACTGGCTCCCTTAAACGTCCAATCATGTTACTTTGGCCTCGGCTATCGATAGATTCTTTCATTGGTGCTGGTCCTGACCAGGCTCTGACCCGCCATTTTTGCACATGAAGAAAAAAGCCAACCAAATCTATGTGAAATGGTAAGTGTTGGACCTCAGCTCCAGTGGCCCTGACTCCTGGAAGCAAGGGCGACAGCCTTCACCCACCTCTCCTTCACGTCAGCTGCAGAGTTATACTGAGCCTAAGTCTGAGAAAAGGCTCTAAAACACCGTCATCTTGGTCTGCACCCTAAAAATAAAAACAAAATAGAAATATTTGGGCACCACATTTAAATTGTTGAGACACCAAAGGGCCGGGCTTCTTGGATCTTAGAAATGACGTTTTCTAGTGAATTTTGCTGGAAGCGTACCATGGCATCACTAGTTAACGTTTTTCTGAAAATTAATAACTATACTTTTCCAGTGTTCCTTGAATCTTCACAACAAATGTCAAGTCTCTTCAGTTTCTATTTATGACTCAGGGTCTTTACAGAAACTTCGTCCATATTAAAGTTTTTATTCAAAGAGAAACCTTGGCTTGATGGTGCTTCTCTGTCATCCTCACAATTAATTTTCCCTTACGGATGGATTGGACTCATCTTTTTGGTTATGTTCATGTGACTTTTGTGTCAGTGGATACATCTTCGCACTTGGCTGTGACCTGCATCTCTACCTTCCACGAGCCAGTCCACAGCTCAGCCCCACCGGAACACCAACCACCACAACCAATAACTGAAAGAAAGAGAGGCTCTCACTTCCTCTTGAGTGCTGTACATGCTATCTTCGCATATCACATGCAAAGTAAGGGTTGTGAAGGGCACAATCATTAACGTGCAGCCTCTGACCTCAAGAAGACATGAATGTAAATAAAACACGAAGAAAACCAAGAAGAAAAGAAGGAGGCAGTGTTGGGTATAGAAACAGCTGGCCTATTGATTCCCACGTGGACATTTGGGGAGGAGGAAGTTCTTTGGACTCTCCTGAGGAGGGCGGCCATGTTAGATGTGGGATTTGGATGGTAGACAAGGTCTAACTTTGCCTCAGTGCCAAAGGTCTAGTCCCTACCCCCAATTCAGTCTTTCCTAATATATAAATGCTCAGCTTGGTTTTGGGTAAGAAGTACCCATCACCAAATAGTAATGATAATAACAATTGCTATTCTTATTTATTTATACTCCATCCTTTTATATAGAGAACTTGACGCAGCTGGTGATCAATGATAATGTTTCCACAATATAGATTATATTAAACAATTCCAGTGGCTGCTGCCTTGCCTGCTCTTCTCTCTGTTCAGGTCAAGCCTAGCTCCACACAGGATATTCTTGCAGACATCTGAGAAAATTGAGACATTTCTTAATTTACTCTTTCATTCTACAACATCCAGACAGATTTACCCTAAGGGCTGTCTCAACCCTACCCTGAAAGTTTAGTAGGACAAGGACTTTCTGCCCAATAAACTGAGCTATGTGTGTTTATCACAGGCTTATGTTTGTTAAGACCACTACCAAACAAACAGAGCCTACATTGAGAAAATCTTGAAAATCGAGAGCTACATTTTAGCAGCCATGAGTTTCCTTTCTGCTCTCCAAGAGCCCGGGGACTGTGTACCCTCTTTGCCTAGTTTCTGTATAAACTTTCAGGAAACGATTAGAGTCCCATGGATACTATCTTGTGCACTGTAAACATAGAGCCCTGGTCAACAAAGCAAACAAACAAACAGAAATAGACTCATGAATACAGAGAACAACTTGATGGCCACCAGAAGGAAGTGGGGGTGAGAGGGCGTCAGAGAAATGGGGGAAGGGGATTAAAAAGTACAAACCTCTAGGCATAAAATAAATAAATCATGGGGATTAAAAAGTACACTATGGGGAATATAGTCAATAATAATTTAATAACCAAAAAAAAAAAACCACCCAGCTTTCTGTTTTTTGATACGATTAATAATTTACAATAAGAACACTTTTCAGGGAGAGATGAAGGAAACCAATGATCTTTGTATAAATTTAGGGGTCCTCTGCCTTTTTTTAAAACGTTTTATTTATTTTTGAGAGAGAGAGAGACAGCATGAGCAGAGGAGGGTCAGAGAGAGAAGGAGTCACAGAATCTGAAGACAGGCTCCAGGCTCTGAGCTGTCAGCACAGAGCCCGACACAGGGCTTGAACCCATGAATGGTGAGATCATGACCTGAGCCGAAGTTGGTTGCTTAACCAACTGAGCCACCCAGGAACCCAGGGCTCCTCTGCCTTTTATTACAGCAAAGAACTGTCTCGCTGCAGGTCACACATCCAGAAAAGGCTGAGAATTAAAACAGGCTTCTAGTCTTCTCCTCCTCATGGCCCTCTTTCCTCTTTCCCTGCCTACATTCTGTCCCTCTTTCCTTGCTCCCTCCTTCCCTTCTTTTTGCCATAGGTGTCCTTGGACTGTCTGCTTTGGCCTTGAACCACTTGGGATTTTCCTTCTCGTCCTTCGACAAACCTCGGAGGCCAGCCATCAGCACGCAGACAGAGAAAGCAGTTCTCTGTGTACACGACCTCCCTGGACTCCCACAATCCTATGGCGCCAGTCCGCCTGAACCTCAGAGTGGCCCTGACCCTGCCGGGATGCATCACATCTGCCCACCATCCTCCAGGCTAGACAGGCTCTCTGCAGCCAGCCTAACAGGAGACACAAAGGAACAATCTGTGCCAACGTTCTGTGATTGTTTTCAGAATCATACTAAGGCTGCCTGGTAATGAAACCCGTTTCACCACATAAAGCTTCCTACCTTGTGTTTATGATGAAAAAAAAAACCTGAGAAAAAAAATTTTCAGGAATTTTTACAGAGCATTGAGAAACGTGAGAGCCTTTAAGAAATAGTTTTGTTTTAACTTGACAACTCTATGTGATAAGCAGAGTCGAAACTGCCAAGTAAAAATGGGCTCTGGAGTGGAAGGGAAACTTTTTCAATTTCTCTGATTGTAACTCCATAGTCATATATGGAAATATATGAAAGGGGAAACAGCTGTCAAACTTTTTTTGAGGAGCAGAAGCAAGATTATTTTTCCTGAGTGGTGTATGGTTTCCATAAACTGTAGAACTGCAATTAAGAGTAAATCTTTGGGGCACACCTGGGTAGCTCAGTTGGTTAAGCATCTGACTCTTGACTTCAGCTCAGGTCATGATCTCACAGTTTGTGAGTTTGAGCCCCGCATCATCAGGCTCTGCACTGACAGCTCAGAACCTGCTTGAGATTGTCTCTCCCTTGCTCTCTCTGCCCCTCCCCTGCTGGTTCTGTAAATAAAAAATTTAAAAAAACAAACAAACTTTAAAAAAAGTAAATCTTTGGGAGGAGAAAATAAGAGGGTGTTTCTGTGTATTAATGAGCAATCTTTTATTTTGAAAGAAAAGAGACATGGCACATGTTACAAAATAGAATGTGTTCATTTGGAGAATTTCAGAGAGATCATGGGACAAAAAATAAAATGAGAATAGTGAAGAGTTTTTTTATCTTAAACACAAGAGACAAGGTGAATAGAAAAATGTCCACTGGCATTCTACCACATGGAACCAAAGGCTTAGAACTGAACTTCCCAGGGGCCATGGTCTTCATTCCTTGGTTATACACTGCTGCCATACGCAAATAACACTGAAATAAGAAAAGCAAAGGAGCAGGATATAGGATCTGAGCAGTACTTGACCTTCCCATTCCATCCTGGGAGAAGGTTTGGAGAGGAAATTGAGAAAGCTTTGTCAAAGGACAAAGGGAGTGGGCTGCATCTCAAGCTTGAGAAACCCTTGGATTCTGTAGACCCCTCATTTCTCCCAATGGTGTAGTCTTTGTCGATGTAAATATTCTTGTATATCCCCAGATTCCCAGGTTTTCCTCCTGCTGGCCAACACTGCCTGGCAAGAAAACCCAGGGGCTAGGAATGATATATTTCTTTCTTTTGGTGGTTTCTCTTAAATAGCTTGGGTTCTGGGCACAATATTAGAGCTGCCACCATTTAGAAGAAGTAAAAATGGAAGCCAAGAAGGGAGCGAGGGAAAAGGGAAAATTGGCAATAAGTAGCTAAGTGACGGTTAATGAAGCCAGACAAGACCTTCATATCAACTGGTCTGAGCTGTCTGCCTGTCCACAAAGCGATCAAGTGTAGGGCAGCAATGCCCATTTCCTGATCCTTGGGCTGCTTGTCCTTAAACCCCATGGTAAATAAGTGTAACAAGTTCCAATCTTTAGATCATTAAGTGTGATTTAGGTTCTTACTCACTCTAATGAGAACCGCATATAATTATTTTTATAAAATCTCCCACATGATGTTTAATCAGGATTATGGCACATCAGTTTTAAACAAAACAACAGTCTGTGTAATTCAATCCATGTCCTGTTTACAAACTCACAGATGTGAAACCATAGGAGCGATAGATGGTGAAGCAAAGCGGGCAAATCACAGCCCGAATAATTGGCTGTTGGGAGACTTTTGTTTGGATTATTAACATTCATGTTTCAACCAGAAAAATGAATTCTATGACCTGGATATTTGGAGAGTCTCCATGTATGGACCGTATTCTTTCTTAGTCAACCAAGGGGTCACACTCACAATCCTGTATACCAATCAGGCAATATGGATGAATGAGGCAGCTGTGTATTAAAGTAACTGCGGGCTTGGGAGGGTTGTGTCTTAACGAAGGGCCCATGCCTCATGCAAAGAGCCAGCTGCTATACTTCTGCATATAACTGATGTAAAATATTCATATTTTTACAAGGAAAAGTCAATAGTCTGGAGCTTTAAACATTAAAAAGTTCCTGATTTTAAATCGTGGAAATGAGAATAAAACATTTTTATGCATGGACCATCCATGAGGCACCCATGGGCCAGTAGTTTTGGGACTTCTGCTCTGAACTGTGTATATTTCCAGGATAGATATCACATATTCTTGATGATGATGATGATGATTGGCATCTTTGTCATTGTCTAGTGCCCTGAAACAGAATGGATCCTTGCATGTGTGTTGAATAAATGAATGAAAGACACCAACAGGTGTAATGGCACTAAGATGGAAAGGGGCTCTTCCATGGGCAGGAAGGTAGTGACAGGGACAGGCTTAGGTTCTGTCTAGTGTCCTTGAGCCTATGCTATGCCACTTCTCAGGTTTTCATGATGCAAAGGCAGAGAAAGAGGATTGCAGACATCCATTAGGCTGTGCCCCTAAAGCCATCCGCACAGTAGATCTTTAACACAAACATTTGTTCCGTATGCATGGAGTGGGGGGGCTGGGGTGTGTGAGAGAAAGGTGCTGATGATAATTATTATATTATCTTGCATTTTTTTAACATAAACTGTATTGCAGACATTCTGGTAAACACTGCAGATGTAGTTTCTTGTTTGACCTTTGCAAACATATCAGGCATTTCCACTGAATAGAAGAAACTGGAGAAAAGAGGAATTAAAGAAACCAGTCTACCTCTGGTGCTTCCACACACATGGCTTTAGTCTGCAAAACAACCATGTGAGATGGATATCATTTTACGCATATTTCAGCGGGAGGAGAAAGCCTTTGCTAATGCAAAAAAAAAAAGTCATGCACCGAGCAAATGCCTAAGTGACTAGTAAAACTGTGATTCAAATCCTGGTCTGTTGACACAGAAGAACATGGCTTTTACATTACTAACAAGAATTGCTCTGTAACATGTTCTGTCCGTATTCAATGAGGATGTCTCTTAATATCCCGGCAGAGCAGTTAACGGTACCTATGCTTCACAGCTGCAGTCAAGCTCCTTGTCCAAGTGTGTGTGGATAGTATGTCAGCTTAGGCACAGATTGCAATTCCAGTTCAAGCCCGGTCCTGTCTGGCCCCGCGACACTTCACGCTGTACAGTCCACCCTTACCCATGCCCTCTCCTGCACCAACTCACCACCCCACCTCCACTCAGCCAACAACAACTAAGGACAAACCTGCAGCCCGTCTCTCCCCCTGTAAGGTCTCCCTTCAACAGCGCTGCCGCCCTGTGTTTGGGAACCTTAGAACTGTGTCATTTCAAGCCCTGCTCTGATGCTGGAGTGGCTGCCCCTCACACTTAGAATAAAACCCAAATTCTTTCAGGGATTTAGGTGGCCCTGTATCAGTGGTCCCTGCCAAGCCCTCTTCTCCCTCCCTGACTGTTCTTTCTGCCTTGCTTACCACCTTGACAGTCACCCAGTTCTTTCAATTAACCAATGGGGCCTTAGTTTCATGGACTGCCCCTTCAGGTGAGCATTTTCTTCTTCCACACCTTGTTCCCCCACTTTAATTTGTTTTTAATGTTTGCTCATTTCTGAGGGTGGGGACAGAGAGAGAGGGAGACACAGAATCCGAACCAGGCTCCAGGCTCTGAGCTGTCAGCACAGAGCCCAACGTGGGGCTCAAACTCACAGACCATGAGATCGTGACCTGAGCCGAAGTCGGACGCTTAAGCCACTGAGCCACCCAGGCTCCACAATATTCCCCCACTTTAGCTATCAAATAGCACTTCCTCAAGGAGGCAGTATTGAAATCATTATCTAAAGTAGCATCCCTGCATTGAGTTTTTCCTCTTTTTTCACACAGGACCATCTAAAATTATATGATTCTCTCTTTATTTGGCTACGGCCTATCTCCCTCACTGGAATGTAAGCTCCATGAGGGCAAAGTTATCAGCATGTTCACAGCTGTGTCTAAGCACTGAGTATGGTGTCTGGATACGTATGAACTACATAAATCTCTTTCTGTGAATAGCTGAGTGACTTCAACGATCCAGGTCTATTCTCTAATGGTTGGCATGCACGTTGATGTTTTCAGAGCCCAAACACAAGGAACACAGTCATGTTTTGAAATCCACCAAAAAAACACAAAAAACAAAAAACAAAAAAACAAACAAAAAGAAAACAAACCCACGGTGGATAAACATGGATATTAAGAAAGAAATGTCTGGTGGCCTCCAGCTCAGTGACTCAAGAAGCAAGTTGTAGACCTTAGATCAGAGAACAAAGATGATTAAGCTGGAAATGTTGTTAGGGGAGAAGTAAATTCTTTCAGATTCATGCAGAGAAAATAAGTTGGAGTTAAAAGAAAGGGAATTGGCCTTTTTTGTTTGTTTTTGGTTTTTATGGAAAGAAATGTTCTTTTCTTCTTTCCTTAACTTGGAAAATGAGATGAGAGACAAAGGTAAGAGAATGGATAGAGGTGTATAATCTTGAAGGATGTCGTGGGGGTAGTGGCTTTTCTGTAGTGCAGATGTGAGAGAAGGAACCACACTGATTTCAAAATGGGAGCTTTAAGCAAAGTCAGTGTTGATTTTATTGACCTTTAAGAAGGGAAGGTAAATAGAGTTTGCTTTTTTAAGTTCATGTAGAATGATGAACCCTGACAGCCAGCATTTCTGTCCTGAAGTGTCTTCGAGCAGGTGAGAAGCAGACCCCAATGCCTGACTCCTCAAGGCACCGTGATCCTATCTTGATATTTGCCATAAACGAAAACTTTGTGTGGAAGCTAAGATAGTTTCCTTCTGACGTTTCCCTGAAATGATGACTTGATATAAACTGAGTAACTACTTGCCTAGCTATGCTTCCTAGGCCTGGAGATCACATGGCCCTGCCTGGGATTGGAGAATGGGCCCAGTGTGGTATGGTTGAAATAGTAAACATGGTGGTCAGGGTACGTTCATTCTGACCTGGTTTTGCCATTAGTTCCCCTTGCTCTCATTTCTATCCTTCTGTTACCCCACTCATTTTTTTTTATATTTGTTGTATATTTATATTTTTAATATAAAAGAGACTTAGGATGTTTTCAGCCACTAAAATTACATTCTATGGCTACCAAATCACGGGCAATACTTATTTGTTTCTTCCTAATGGTCCCTTAATGCTAAATTTTATTTATTTAATTTTAATTTTTATTTAATTCATTTTTTAATTTACATTCAAGTTAGATAGCATATAGTGGAACAATGATTTCAGGAGTAGATTCTTTAATGCCCATCACCCATTTAGCCCATCTCCCCTCCCACAACCCCTCCAGCAACCCTCTGTTTGTTCTCTATATTTAAGAGTCTCTTATGTTTTTGTCCCTCTCCCTGTTTTTATATTATTTTTGCTTCCCTTCCCTTATGTTCACTGTTTTGTGTCTGAACAGCCTCATACAAATGAAGTCATGAGATATTTGTCTTTCTCTGCCTGACTAATTTTGCTTAGCATAATACCCTCTAGCTCCATCCATGTAGTTGCAAATGGCAAGATTTCATTCTTTTTGATTGCTGGGTAATACTCCATTGTATATTATACTACATCTTCTTTATCCTCTCTTCCATCGATTGTTTCCCTACTTTTAAAATAAGAGGATAGGAGGTATCAAATAAGCTCTGTGCTCTATTCCCAGATTTAAAATCCCATAATTCTAAATGTATAATGGTCATAGGAATCGTTCAAGAACCTGTCAGTTCAGTAATATTTTGGAGATCCACTCTCACTAGCAACTTGAACTCCCCATCTTTTATTTTGTACTTTGAAAGGTAACATGTACTTTAGAGAAAATGTAGATTCAAATGTGGATTCCTGTCTTTGGAATTTCTTTCAGGTTACTGGTATTTAGCCATGTGAGGGGGTGTGGTGTGCAGAGGAGCAGAAAACATGGTGGCATAGGAAGCACCCTTGAAATAACACTTGAAATCCTTGAAATACATCCTTGAAGTACTGTGATATGTTTGTGATTGTTATGAGAATGATTATCACAGTTACTAATCCATACAGTCATAGAATAACCAAATAATTCTTAGCTTAGTTTTCAAAATGTGATCAGTTAGTATTTTGTTGTTGTTGTTGTTTTTTATTTTAGGCAAAATCCTGAGGGAGGGGGCATAATTATCTTCCTATCATTTTGGTTTCTACTTTCCTCCCTTCATTTCAAACTAAGGATGAGGGTAGAACAATTTTGAATAAACACTGAGAGTCAAGTTTCTTCAATTTTAACAAGAGCATCAACATTCTCGAGTCAGTGATGAGGGTTTTATCCATCCTGTGGACAACTTGAGTCAAACTAACCAGTGGCCAGCCCAGCCACATCGGCCCACGTGAGTGTACAGACCAGGCCTGTCGCCTTTACTGTCTGGTGAGCCACGTAGCCTGTCGGTGTCTTGACTCACACTTTGTAAAATGCACATTATAAGAGGACCTACCTTGTAACTTTGTTATAAACATTAAATGAAGGAATACCAATAACATACAAAATAAATATATAATATAGACTAACTTACTCTTAATGTGGGTTTAAGTATTGTTTTTGTCATTCAAAAATAATACTTTTATAAGGAGAGAGATCAAGAGCAACTAAAATCTACAAAAAAATTCTCTTTTTTTAAGTTTATTTATTTATTTTGAGAGAGAGAGCATGGGGAGGGCAGAGAAAGAGGGAGAGAGAGAACCCCAGGCAGGCTCTGCACTGTCAGCACAGAAACCTATGCAGGACTTAAACCCACAAACCAAGAGATCATGATCTGAGACGAAGTCAAGAGCTGGACGCTTAAACTACTGAGCCACCCAGGCACTCCTATGAGAAGTTCTCTTTTAATGATGTATTTGCATATGCCAACTCCAGCATCCTACTACCCGCATAGACATATCCTTCTCTTCATTCAATATTTAGAATAAAAAGAGCTGACATTGATTGAGCACTTATGATGTGCCAGAACCAGGCTGTGAACTTTAAGGGCACTATGCTATTTAATCTTTACTTGGGGGGATTTTTACAGAGTGCACTATGTGTATAGGAGAGTAAATAATCTGCCCCAGGCCATTCAAGTCCACAGTACAGGACTTCAATGTGACTCCAGAGAAGAGTGTTGTACCCTCACAGTGACTGATCGTGATGTAAATATCTGCTACTTAAAAAAAAAATTCACTTCTCTTTAGTCACTTTGTTTTCTTAACTTTTAAAATCTAAAGATATGTTTCAATGTCATCTCACCTTGAGACATTTTCCAATCACCCACAATCATATATTAAATCTATGAGATGATTTTTTTTAATTTTAAAAAGGGAGTGAGAGAGAAAGCGCACGTGCATGAATGGGAGAGAGCACAGAGGGGGAGAGACAGAGAGAGACAGAAAGAGAGAGAGAGAGAGACAGAGAGAGAGAGAATCTTTAACAGGCTCTATGCTCACCTAAGCAAAGAGCCCAACACAAGGCGTGATTTCATGACCACGAGGTCATGATCTGAGCCGAAATCAAAAGTTGGATGCTTAACTGACTGAGCCACCCAGACGCTTTGGATGAATATTTTTTCATCTGTATTTACTTATTAAGAGATAGAGAGCATGCACAAGCAGGAGCAGAGAGAGAAGGAGAGAGAGAGTCCCAAGCAGGCTCCACACTATCAGCCCAGAGCCCCATGAAGGGCTTGGTCTCACAAAGTGTGAGATGATGACCTGAGCTGAAATAGAGTCAGAGGCTTAACCGATGGAGCCTCCCAAGTGCCCCAAATCTTTAGATGAATTTTGAAAAGATTTCCAAAATTTAATTATCAAGATACATCTAATGAGTTTTGTATTTCAATTTGAGGGAGTCAGAGGTCATGGCACGATTAGCTCTTTTCAATGCAGGGCGGTTACCACTTGCTTTAGGTTTTGTCTCTCCATGCATTTGCAATAAGCACAGAATCTCAAGACTTTTTTTTTTTTAAATATGGCTGTCTCTTTATTTATTTTTAAAGTCGTATTTATTTATTTTGAGAGAGACAGCATAAGCAGATGAAGGCAGAGAGAGGGAGAGAGAGAGAGAGAGAGAAAGAGAGAGAGAATCCCAAGCAGGCTCTGCACTGTCAGCACAGAGCTCTGCTCACAAACCAGGACATCATGAGCCAAAACCAAGAACTGGATGCTTCACCGACTGAGCCACCCAGGCGCCCCTGGGCAGTCTCTTTAAAGTAAGGAAGGGGTCCAAACTAAAACGAGCATATAATAATGCTAGTGAATTGACATTCACATACTTAATGCCTTCTTGAAATTATTGACATTCACCCCGGTTGTTAAATTATTATCTAAACCATCAGTACTTGCTAAGATCTAAGGGTCTCCAAGAGGGTTCTTTCCGCGGGGCCCATTAGTGTGTTATGTGTACGTGGACCTTGCAAGGCAGCGTATTTCTGGCCTCTCTGGCTCCCTCACTATTCTGGAAGCTGAGACTCAGTGTATTTCCTCCAAATATTGGTCTCATCATCACCTGCATCACTGTCTTCCCCCTCACCCCCCGCTACTGGGCACCCACCCAGCAGAGTAGACCATGAGTTTCATGCCAACCGAGTTTGCATCTCGGCTCTATCAATTTACTAGCTGAATGAACTTAGTAAACATAGTTTGGTTTCTCTGACCTATATGTAAAATGGGAATTAGAATATCTGCTTCGCAGGGTTGTTAAGATAATTAGAAATAAATTAATGCATGAGGCAGTCAGTTCACAAAAGTTATTATCATCTCTCCATGGCCAGAAGAAACACAGTCAACTTTTAGCCTCTTTTAAGACCTGAACTTCTTTTTCTAACTGATATTTCTTCTGAGCTGGTTTTTTTGTTTATCACTGAATTTGTATATTTTCCTATTGCACTGTCTAGGGTGATTGTAGATAATCCACAAAGCCTTTGTGAAATTGGCAGTGTACAATGCAGACAAACAAACTAAGCAAACACATAAAATAAAACAAATAAATACGGCCTTTCGGCCACAAATTCCCAAAGCCTTGCCTTCTCCAGTTTTAAACTCTGTCAACAATGATGATAATTTATAAATCCCAAAGAACCAACAAAGTGAGAAATATAAAATTGAACACGGGGCCTGCGTGTGCAGAAGCAATACTAATTGCAGCCATTTATGTCAACAGCTTACCATTTATACCTAATTACCATGCCTCGAAACTGCATTATGTATATCATTAGGTGTGTGTCAAATTAACTCTGTTGTAAGTTTTATTTGATTATGCCACGATTCTCCTCACCTGCATGCTCGGTTTTTATAGTTTGTTGCTTATGTATCACAGTCAATTGCTCACAAGCTTAAAAAAAAGAAAAAAAGAGACAAAAAGCAAAGAAAGCAACCATTGGAGAGAAGAGACCTAAAACATGTGATGTCTACTACTGAAGAAAGTATTGTTGGGGAAGAGAGGGCCCAGCCAGGTAGTGCGGTGACCCTAAAGTTGGCCTGTCCCAGTTTACCATAGCTTCATGAACCCTCTATTGGTGGCAATATCTGCCTTTCTCTCCATTCGTTTAGAAAAGTCTGACATGGCAAAAACACGGGAATTCATAGAAATGGATTCAAAGCTCTGCCATTTACTTGGTATAAAGGGATTAGTGTAAATTTCTTGACTGTGCATAATCCCAACTTGTTCAGATAGGACAACTGATAGCTACTTGATAGGCTATTTGTTAGGATAATACGTATCTGTGAAGAACAGGAATACCATTTAGTGTTTGGGAAGCTCTGGATAAGTGGTCAACTCTCCAATCCTCTCCTATCCTCACTCTTCGAATGTACTTATCCCTCCCGATAAGTATCCCTCAAGGTCTTCAAAACCTGGATGAACACTTTTTTTTTTCTTGTGGATTCCTTAGAATCCTTGATTCTTTCATACAGGCAGCCATATTGTTTGTTGATATTGATGAGCTCAGCTGTGATAGTTGGCTTTCGAAAGAGGACCATAACCTCTTTTTCCTTGTCTGCTAACTTCTCAGCTACGCCTTTGAGGTGTCACACTGGAGTCACAGATCATCATGTACTAGATGTAGAAGGAAATATAGAGGTCCCCTTGTCCAGCGCCTTCATCTTCCAGATGAGGAAAGCCAGGAAGCAGAGAGATTAAATGACCTCGCCATGGTCTCACAATCGGTTAGTGACAAAACAGGGACAGAATGTTCACACTGAGCGTTTCGCTGACTAAGTATAGAGGTTGGCAAACTATGACCCACAGGCCAAATCTGGCCTGCCGCCTCCTTTTGTAAATAGAATTTTATTGGAACATAGTGCATATTCAGTCATTTACATATCGTCTGTGGCCTTCGTGCTACCACAGCAGAGTGAATTGTTGTGACAGAGACCATATGGCCTGCAGTGCGGAAAACATTTACTACTTGGCACTACAGTAAAAGTTTGTGAACCTCTGATGAAGAACAGCTCCAAAATTCCAACTCACGAAGTGAGTTATCACCCAAATCTCTTTTTTTTTTTTCAGTTTGAGTGGGAAAACCACCCACCCAACAATGTTCAACATTTTTTACCCTTAAGTGAATTTTATATCCCAAGAGGTACGCAATGTCACAAAAATGCACTATCAACGTTAAAGGCAGCCATTCCTGCTGAGGGACGGGACTGTGGAGAGCAGGCAGTAAAACCCATGAACTAGATGTGTCTCTCAGTCACCTCACATGAACTTTCTCGCTCAGGTCTGCACTGACCACTACTGAGCTCTTACTTAGAGGAGACTTGTCAGGGAGGGTGAAATGGAAGACTTCGGGGCCACTGAAGGCAGCTCACTGCTTCAGTCACCAACATATGGTCTATTGGCCACAGGCAAACCCCTCCCCCGCTCCAGAATACTCAGATTCACTCCACCAATAGGAAGAAACACCAAATGTCTATACTGTTGGGATAGAAAGTTAAGAGCCAGGTTCTGCTCTTAGGAATAAGAGAACTGACAGGCAACTGGGTTCCCGGTGCAACTTGCCAAGTGCTGCCAAGAAAATCGCCAAAAATAAGAGCCAGGATCTTTACTGACTCTAATGCGCCTTCTCTGTTTTACACATGAAAAAACTAAGCCTCAAAGACTTTTCAACTAATGGGAACAGTTGGGGACAGATCCTTAAATACTAGCTAAGTCTCCTGCATGCTTATTATGTACCAGGCTCTGCTCCATAAGCTTTGCATATATATTGGACCATTCAGTCCTCACAATAACCCTGTGAGGTAAGTTCTGCTAGGATCTCATTTTACAGAAGAGGTAGCTGAGGCACAGAAGATGATCAAGGAGTTCCCTGGGTCACATTACTGGGTGCATTTCGGAGCTAGGGTTTGCCCCAGCCAGGGCTTCTAGGTCTATGGACTGTTAACAATTAGACAAAGTGCTCACATTCCCTGGGTCCTACTCTGGCCCTGACACAGACGTTAGATCCTACCATTCCTATGGTAATTGCTGGACCGTGGTTGGGCATTCACCTAATGATGATCATTTCCTTTCCTTTCACAGATGCATAAACCACAACCTGGAAAGCAAAGATCACTCTCAGAAGGTCATCCTGATGACCTGTGGTGAACCTGGGGTCACAGTGTTGCCTCTCTGATTCAAGTCTCTTCCTCCTATAATCTGCCCTCGGGCTCAAAAGGATACCAAACTACCTGTTGACATTTTTCAGACTTGGCCATTCTAGTCTTCAAGTCTTAATCCTGTTTACAGATCGAGACTGCTGATTGCAGCCACCTGCCAATTCTATTTGTCTGTGTTTTCTGAGATCCTGTTACATTAACTGGCACAAATCTACCTTCTCCTCAAACTTTCTTTTAGAAGCACTTTCTGAAGCCAGCTGGGGTCGTGTTCTTTGTCACAGAGAGGGCGGCCAGCCATGCACACTGTCTCCAGAGCAGCGAAGGGTTTTTTCCCTTGCACCTGTTCCAGAGGAGGCCCCACTACTCTTGCTCCAAATTTGCAGCAGATACGGTCACTGAGCTAACAATTGTTTACCCTGGAGTACCCTAGCCATTTCATCTCTTTCTCTCAAAGGTAAATTTATTATTTTTTATTTTATTTATTTGGTTTTACTGTGGCTCACTCAGTACTTGTGAGAAGGACCAATGACAAACCCCAGCCCAAACCCTCCCCCTCTTCCCCACCCTTGTTATGCATGTTGGGAGTCTATCTGCATCATCATGAAAAGCAATGTGAGGATTGAGGTGTTCAAACAAATTAACCAAGGGAGAAAAGTAAACATGGTTAGAAAAGACAAATTCTGGGCAGCAAGAAAGGAAGAGTGAAAATCCTATTGTTTCCTAATAAGCCAATTAAAGTGGATATATTTTAAGTGGACCCATCACTAAGAACATTTTATACACACACACACACACACACACACACACTTCATTTAACACCTGGTTCTCTTTATATTCCCATGTGCAGACACAGACGATGGATTCATTTGAGAATTCCAAAGGATAAAAGTGCTACGTGGAGAACTCAAATATGATTATAGGAGGTTGAATAGCAGTTGTTGAAAGAGCTAAGAGTGTTCAGAGTGTGAAAACGAAGGTCAAGTTGGGACAATATCACCACCTTTGAATATCTAAAGGGCAGTCATGTAGAAAATGGAATAGACATTTTGCACTAAATGTCCAAAGTGCAAAGCTAGGATGATGGATGGGAGGTACAGAGCAAGTTTGGGACAACATAAGTATTAAAAAAATGGAAAATTAGTTCTATCAAAACAGGGGTGATTTGCTTCTGAGACTAGCAAAGTTCTTCCTCATGAAGTATTTCAAAAAGAGGTTTGTATGGGACACCTGTCAAGGGTTTTGTAGAAAGCATTCACACATTACTTGAGCAACAGCAGTGTTTCTCAGTCCTGGCTATTAAACATTCTGATACTCGGGTCCCACCCCAGAGATTCTGGTTTAATGGGTACACAGTGGAGCCTAGACATTAGGATAGTTAAAAGCTCCCCATCTGATACCATTGTGCAAATAGACAGAGAATCACAGGGCTAGAGAAGGCATTCATCTTATCTGTCATTCTGTTGACAGATATTTGGGGAGAAAATACTGGAAGCCTGATTCTCTGCTCTGAGGTAGTGAGAGTAGCAAGTGTTAGTGGTGCATTGCCCTCGCCTGCAACAGTTCAACACACCAGACTTCTCACTGCAGCACTTGCCTTTCATCATCTGAAGACTTTCCCTTCCCACGGGAGGCCTCTTGACCTCCCCCATCCTTTCCATGGCAGGACAGAAGTGCCAGTTGCTCCTTGGAAGTATTCCTCAACCCAGGACTGGTGGGAACTCACTCATCTCACAGAGGGGCAAATTTGAGGTGTGTGTTCCACACTGGCCCTCAGAGGTTCTCCAGTGGAATTAAGTTCTCCAACCACCTCTCCCCACCTCCATTAGCTGATAACACTCATTTTGTGACACCCTCTTTCTCTTCTCTGTCTCCCTTCCAGGCCTACAGCTGTTCCCTTGATTTCCCAAACAAACACCTTGCAGCTGAATAGCTTTCTCAGAGTCTGTTCCGGGGGAATCCAAACTAGGCTCAATTCAGGCTTGGGGGAGCCCATACCACAATGAGGAAAGCCAACAAGTGAGCAAAATTCCTAACTAAGGAGAACCATATTGCAAATCTTCAGATGAGATGGAAGACTCTGGAATTTACCTAGCTGCTGCAATGCACTCAGTTCTCAGGCAGCCAAATCGGAATCTGAGTCCAGCACGGTTTGATGCCAGGGGTCACACTCTAAACCAGCATTCTATGTCCTCTCGAAATGATAGAGACTATCATTTTAAATATTTATTAAGCAGCATTTATCGTACGTGGTCTCCTCACATTTTGTCTCTATATTTTTTCTAGTTTTCTATTTTTTGATCAATGTCATAATCCCTTTTGTCTTCTTCAGAAAAATCAATGGGTGGTATGAATTATTTAAATCATGTCATTAGGGTTGGAAGGGTTAACTTTTTATAAATTTGTCGGTAATCCTGACCTCAACTTCCAACCTCAGCCTAAGGGTGGTCTTAGGTTGGCTAATCACTCCTGGAATAGTCTAAGGGGATTAACCCCAGGGATGGTCTAGATGACCTTGATTCCGGGATTTTGTAGAGCCTCACCAATAGTTTCCATAACAACCAAAGTTGATAAATGAGGATGATTTTCATTTGCCTGTCTCTGAGTCCCAACTTTCTTTTAATAGGAAACTAGAGGAGAAATATGAAATATGATTACCAAGCAGAGGGGTATATGCTATTATAAGATAGGATTACCAGCTATTTTCTTCAAAACCGAAATCTAGATTCTGGCTGGTCTCTTCTCTTCAATGTCCCTCAAATCTGTCACATTCCTCTCCAACACCCTGAATACCCTGTGATGTTGCCTTGCTTGGAATGCTTTCCATTTTCCCCTCTGCCTTTCTGGA
>NW_027530500.1:4716838-4740724 GCF_008692635.1 Crocuta crocuta
GCTCCCCTCTTCCTCAACAAAATCTCCTCTTATCCTCATTTCTTGGTATCAACTCTGAGTGATGTATCAATTTTAATTCCATACGATGTATATAGTGATTATATTATTGTGCTTAAGCGGACTGGCTAAGAACAAAGGAGTTGGCAAAAGGCAGGTCTGTGACTCCAGCTCCTCCACTTAACAATTCTGAGCCCTCGGGCTATTAGCTTCACCTGCCAGGGTCTCAAGTTTTTTCATCCGCAGCATTTGGATAATAATAGAACTTACCACCTAGGTGGTAAGGGAGTCACAGGGCCTAACATGTAGTATATACTCAGTAAAGGATAGCTAAATCAGTATACACATTTTACTGTTGTGTCACTTCCTGGGGAAACACATCAGGAGCATGGACGGGACAGGCAAACAGACCCTGCTTCACAATTGCCCTATATGTGCAATGGTTTGTGTAAGCTAGAGCGCATTCAGCAAGTTGTTATAGCCCTCAGGCATGTCCTCATCTATAAAATGCATCTGCCACCACCTACCTCACATGATGTTGGCCAAGTTTCACTCAATGGATCACCACCCAGAAAGCACCTGCCACCATGCTTTTAGCGGATGCCCTATGCATTTATTTCCCTTGCCCTGCACATCTTCTCACCTACCCTTTACAAAGTTATAATGTCCTTAATAACAGGAAGTGTCTGATGTTCACCAGATAATCAATGCATCGTTATATGACGGAGGACACATGTACCTTTGCCGCAAACACATACAGTGCAGGTACGTGCTAACCTAACAGTAGCTTTTCTTGATTCCTGGGTCCAAGAGCTTTACCCACATAGGCAGAAGGGTAGAGATTATTTAGGCTGAGGAGACTAGGGGACATCATCATCTATATGAGACAACTTCATAAAGCTGGGTCCCGTGTTATCTTTCAGACACAGCAGTCTTGAAATGCAGATATACATAGTTTTAAATGAATTCATCTTGGCAATCCGCTTAAGGGCCTAAGGCCAGTGAGTTAAGACATTTAATTGAAATTCATACGACAATGACAACAGAGGAGAACATTTTTAAAGTGTTGAAACATAGACTTAATTAATAGCCCATTAGGAGGTCCAATTAAGGAAGAACATCTTAGTAATGCAATGTCTGAAATCACACAACCAGTAAGTGGCAGAACAGATTTTTAAACCTGGTTTCCTCCTACTTCCAAGTCCTCCTGGCAAGGCTGGTAGCATGGAGCAAGGCCTCAGTGCTCAGGAGGGTGGTCAGAGAGGGACGCTGACCACGGGGAGCAGGCAAAGCAAGATGTGCCTGGAGGACACAGGAGGGTGAATGTGTTTCCATCACTTCTGTTTAGAGACCTTCCTCGGCTTGGCATTGCTCTTAAGATACAGCCTAAACTCCTGATATCAGCCCCAAGGCTTTCTGTTTTGTGCTCCTGACCAATTCACCCGGTCATGGACTGTTTCCCTGCCCTGCACTCAGGGTGATCTACTCATCACCCTGACATTTTCAATGGCAGGCTCTGTCTTCTATGACTCTTGATATGTGCTCTTCCTCCTCTTGGAAACTTGTACTTTCTGCCCCACTCTGGGGTCTTAACCAGGATATCCTACCCCAGGTCAAGTCCTCTACTTGGAACTCCGCATGTGCTGCCTGCAGGACACTTCTCATATCCTGATTCTTTTGCTACTCACTTGTGTTACTCCAGCACAGAGCTTAACACATGACCAAGCAGTAAGTGTTAAATAGGAATTTCTTAAAATTGAATAGGGACGCGTGGGTGGCTCAGTTAAGCATCTGACTTAGGCTCAGGTTGTGATCTCCCGGTTCGTGGGTTAGAGCCCCGCATCGGGCTCTGTGCTGACAGCTAAGGTCTGGAGCCTGCTTCAGATTCTGTGTCTCCCTCCTCTCTGCCCCTCCCCCACTCACGCGCAAAAATAAACATTAAAAAATTTTTTAAGTGAATAGACTTGGATGTGTCAAAAGAGGGACAGAGAGGTCTTCAGGAGGGAGGGAGAGGGTACTGAGTAACAACTACCCAGTATCCAGGATCTGATATCGAGAGTATTTGCTCTCATTATTCATATCTATAGCTAATTTATAAATTACAGGCAGAAACTCCGGCAGGTAACTAAAACCTCCACTGGTTACAGCAGTAACCGAATGCACACAATTAATAAACTGAAGCTAAGATAGTCAATTATTGGGCACATTGAGAACTATGGGTCACTGTATTTCAAGTCTCAGTTATTCAACATACTTACACCAAATATAATAGACGCCAAAATTTTTAAGTGTTTTGATATAATAGCAAACATACACTTTCTAGTTGTATATTTTTAATTGGAAATAAATTTCACAGCTCCTTGTGGGAAAAAAAATTGATATTTTGATTGGGGGTTAAGTCCTTTACTGCCCAGAGTATTTTTTTAAGCCCTAGAGAGAATTAAGGACTTCCTTTCCCACTCAACCATCCCCAAGAGCTGCTGGAATAATACAGAGGTAATCACAAGAGACAGAAGCTCAGATTTTCACCTGCCAAGCAGAGGTGACTGAACAGCAGTAACACTTACCCAAAAGTCAAAAGTCGGGACTCTCAGTGCCAGCAGGACCAGTCTGGGTGAGCCAACAGGCTACCTCTGCACTGCTCAAGGGTGACGAGGATTATTTTGGCAGCCACAAAATATGCACAGGTGGCCTGGCCAGATGTAAGTTGTCCAGTGTTTGTTGGTTGTGTTCAAGCTCTAGGATTTTATTTTGCAGTCAGGGTCACAGGAGGGGAAGAAGTGTGGCAGCCTGGACGCCACGATTTCTTCTTGGATTCTCACTACTCATCTCATGTGGCTCTCGGAACTCACAAATGGACCTTAAAGAGGGTTTTAGTATTTTTTGTTAGTTTGTTTATTTTTGTACTTCTATTTGAAGAAGGAACGGAGAAGGAACGCAGAAAATCATGCTGTTCGCCTTGGTGACACATCTTAAAGAGTTCTAGATCTGGATAATGCAACCATAAAACGGGCTCCTTTGTGATAGCAACCTCCATTTTCACTACCATTGGAATAAAGTCGATATCCTTCTGGGTTCATTTCCTCTGTGACAGGCACTACCTTGGATCACATGATAACAAACTCCTATTTCCTCTCCTTCCTGCATTTAAGTCTTCTTTGTAATAAGAAGCACCGAAATTTAATGTCTAAACAGCCACATTCTTTCCTTACTCATTTATCAAAATTAAATGTAATATAGAGGACTCAAAATAATGTAATTACTGGAAGAATGGTGGAGTGGAGTAGGAGATATGAGCAGACAGACTGAAGGGGGTTGGATGGTTTGGCTGGAAATAAAGAAGAGTTTAGTGGAACACTCACAGCCTTAAAGAGTTCCAAGAAAACAATACTTATGACTAACAAAAGTTAAAAACGGCATATTTGCCCACAATTTTATAAGAATTCAGTATGTTCCAGGAAAACTGTTGATTAGATTCATTTATTCTGTGTGTGTGTGTGTGTGCGTGTAATGCCTACTTTTTTATAGGCACAGTTTAAGGAGCCGACAATGTAACAGGGAACAAAAACAACACAAGTCCCTGCCTCATGGCATTTCCACGGTGAAATATTTTCTAAATTAGCTTTGGGGATATGTAAACCAAAACTAAGTGAGAATATTTACATCATGCACCATCCTGGAACTTTTGGAAAGCATGGTAACCAGAGTGATTTAGACAGTAAATGATATAATAAAGTAGCTCATAACCCTTGAAGACATGAGGCCGATACCCTGGGCGACCCTGGGCTGGGGCAAGGCTTGAACAGCACAGGTGGAATCCAGGCATCTTCAGTTACTCAAACATTCCTTCAGCTCCTATTTACTTATCAAGGTCACGTTCACTAATGCAATTGGTGGGTCTTTCCACATGTCTTTCAAGCATCTGTGTCAACATATTCCCTTTGGAATGGTCACTGTTGACGACAGGCATCAAGAGATGATTTATGCCTCAATGGAGTAAGATCTTCTTAAAGTAGAGAACAGTCAAGGGTAAGCTAGCCCAAGCCTCTCTGCAAAGCAGGAAATCTCACTGGTACCAAGCCTGGCCCATTTGGGTTCTGGGAGCTAAGCAGCTCATCAGCACAGGCAGTGAGAAGCTCACTCCATCTACTAACATCTGAACTATTGCCAAGTCTGCCCTAAGGCTGCACTGCTGTAGAAAGGCATCTGGAGCAAAATGGTACACTTTAATGGCAATAATTACGAAAGATGACTTCAGATTGCAGAGCTTTACCCAAAGTCTGCATATTTTCATTTTACAACCCCTATCTGCATTTTTGGAATCCAACCCGATCTGAAATTAAACCACTTTTTTTCCCCCCATAGCTCACCTGATGAAGAAACCTAACCTGAACAAATGTAGGTGAACACGCTTTTTATTGATTACACTTTGTGTGAATTGTCAGACGTTTTCGTGTAGACATATTAATGGGTTCAATTAAGAGGACTATCTTAGACCTCACTAGAGGGCTAGCTAATATACAGTACATACATTGAACTACTTCTCTACATTTAAAAAAATTCTGACAACAAACCTGTTGCTAAGGTTTCAAATACGGGATTGTGCTTTGGCTCCAGGCTCTCATTTCTTTTCTTTTTTTTTTTTTTAATTTTTTTTTTTAATTTATTTCTAGGAGACAGAGAGAGACAGCGTGAGCAGGGGAGGATCAGAGAGAGAGGGAGTCACAGACTGAAACAGGCTCCAGGCTCTGAGCTGGCAGGCAGCACAGAGCCCGACGCGGGGCTCGAACCCACGAACCGCAAGATCATGACCTAAGCGAAAGTCGGACGCTTACCCGACTAACCCACCCAGGCGCCCCCAGGCTCTCATTTCTTTCATGACCCTCTTGCTGAGCCTGACTTTGATCACCACGTTTTTATTTTTTTTTTTTAATTTTCTGCTTTATTTATTTTTGAGACAGAGAGAGACAGAGTATGAACAAGGGAGGGGCAGAGAGAAGGAGGGAAACACGGAATCCGAAACAGGCTCCAGCCTCTGAGCTATCAGCACAGAACCCGATGTGGGGCTTGACTCACGAACGGCGAGATCATGACCTGAGCCAAAGTCCGATGCTTAACCGACTGAGCCATCCAGGCGCCCACCCCTCTACCTTTTAAAACTGTAACTTTTCCTTCTCTGGTAAACTCTGAATTTTTTTTCTTTTTCATATCACCTGATTACTCAGTACTAGTAGCACCTGGCACAGAGAGTGCATTATAAAATATCTGTCAGGTAAAGAAATGCTATGGCCTTTATTTGGCACATTTATTGTTAATTACTGGTTTGTGCACACACCCCCACCTCCCTATCACCAAATGTGAGCTCCACAAGGCAGGGATTGGTGTACCTCAGCCCCGTAGGTGAATGTCAGACCATAAAAGAGGCTCCATAAAACACAATGAATGAAAGAATATATTAATTTACTTTACTGTTTGAACAAATAGAACTTAAAATATTTGTTTAATTCTTATGACTCAAATAAATTTTTTAATGTTATATCTAAAACAGAGGAAAATGAAACATCATCCAAAAGTTTACGATACGATACTTTACTAATGATGTATCATTTTATTTTTATTTATTCTTGGTTTATTTAATGTTAAGTCACAAAGATTTCCCCATCTCTGTGAAATATTCTTGGGAAATATCCACATTCACAGCTTTATACAATTCTGGCATGTGGACACAATATAAATTATTTAAGTATTCTTCTAATGCTGGTCTTCATTTTCATATATTTGCTTTCTTAATTCTGAGATGAACATCAAAATATGCTCACAGGTCTCTACCGACTTAGAGTAGGTTCTGGAAGGAGGACTCCTACCTGAAAGGGCAAGGGGATTGAGCTCATTAGAATTGAAAGGAATTGAATTTGACTTGAATAATTTCTAATGGTCTTGAGTCCTATCCCTCCTTCAGGAAGCATCAGGGGAGGCGGTGTGTGTGTGTGTGTGTGTGTGTGTGTGTGTGTGTGTGTGCGCGCGCGCGCGCGCGCGCATGCACACGGGCACACATGAATTTTAGAACAAAATTGAGCAGTATGAGTGATGTTGGCACATTAAGGATTTGGGCATTTAGCAACAAGGGTCCAACTGAAGTGGCAGCTGCCAGTGGAAAAGACATCTGCCCAGGTATCAAGAGAGCTGCCACCAGCTTCCTGGCTTTGAAAACCAGTTTCTCTCTGCTCCTGGGTTTCCCCTTGCGAACGGTCACCTCTGCCCTCCTGCCTTAATTAGGCTATTCTGAAGATAAAACATTTCTCATGAAAGGCCTTTTAAAGTAAAAATCGCTGTAGAACTGCAAGGTGTTATTTATTCAGCACACCAGCAACGGAAATTTTTGTCAGCTGTGTACTATTTACTGTCACTAGCAACATGTATCAAATTCCCATTCTTCCCATGACATCCAAAGCTCCAAATCCCATTAAATATACTTTAAACCAGCAAACCCTCCCTATAATTAATAACAATGATTGGGCACAGAATTCTCAAAAATAGACGTATCTCTATTCACCAACTGCATGTACTAATGAGAAACTGAAGGAGGTAGATAATTATAGACCAGAGTCTCCTTTGCCACTCTAAAGAGAACACTGAACATGAGCAAATTGAAGCCTTCCTCATGTGACAAGTGCACTATCTCCGAGTGTTAACACAGAGACGTCATCTTTCTTCCTCTGAAGAGGTGAAGGGTAGTTGGGAAAAGGCTACACCAAGAAAAGCAATGTCACAGTGCAAACCATTCCACTGCTTTTTCAGAGGCTGGATATACTTCAGGAGATCCTTCAAACTTCTCTTATCTTTAGTATGTTTCAAGGGGCAACAATTCCTTGCTCAGTGACATGAAGATGACCAAATGGCCTTCTGTGGTGTTCTTCAGCCCTCTGGACTCAGTGTGTGTATGTGTGCACGTGTGTATGTCTGTGTATGTGTGGGGTATGCATGTGTGTTGCACTGTGTGGAAATAGAAAACTTTTATGTTAAATACTTTGTTCTACACCATTTGTTGTATTAGAAATGTGCTAGGATATCTGGAGTAAAGATAAATACAAGGCGTTTACCTAGGAGTGGCTCATAGTCTTATAAGAAGAAAAGGATAAAATAAGTAAATGAATAATTAGCATAACAGATTTGTTTCCAGAGTGAAGGAGGGTCTATAGATGTGAGGGAGCAAGGATCACACCTCAGTACATAGCAACTTAGTGCAGTCCTGAAGGGCTATTGGGGTTGGGCAAAAAGTATTCTGGAGAGGAACCATTTGCTGTGCAAGGGCTGGCGGTGGTGGGCTAAGCACAGCTTCTTGTAGAATTGTGAGTTACTCTAGAGGGCTGACACACACATTGGTGTGTGTAGGAGAGAGAGAGAGAGGGACAGAGATTGAGAGGGCAGACTGTAGGGAAGGAAGCAGCTGGAGAGAATCAAATCATGTGGGTTCGAATTCACCGTATTAAGGAGATTAGACTGAAGTAATAGAGCCACTTATTTTTCTGTCAATAATCAAATTAGATAGGTTTTCTTTCAACCTCAGAGACTAATCCTTCAGTTCAGTTTTGAGAGGAGAACCTGGCTTCGTCTACGGCTCCCGACACTCCGACAATGGCAGAATGGCTGAAGCTTCAACGGATGGCGGTTGAGGGATAAAAGGGCGAATCTTGAAGAAACCCTCAAGTGAAAAATATAAAGTGGAAGGTCTTCATGAAATGGTATGCTTACTTTTCTCTGAAAGCCACAGTCAATTAGGCTTTGATATGAAATAGGTTTCATATCAAAAGTTCTTTAAATACTGACTCATTAACAATGCAAGATCCTCGGGGCACCTGGGAGGCTCAGTCGGTTAAGCGTCTGACTTCAGTTCAGATCATGTTCTCACAATTCATGGGTTTGAGCCCCATGTCAGGCTCTGTGCTGAGCCTGGAGCCTGTCTTCAGATTCTATATCTCCCTCTCTTTCTGACCCTCCCCTGCTCATGCTGTCTCGCTGTCTCTCTCTCTCTCTCTCTCAAAAATAAATAAAACATTAAAAAATTAAAAAAAAAAAAAAAGAATGTTAGGTCCTGTAGAACAGTACTGTTGAGTGGTTTCAAGAACCCCAAATGAAAACAAAGTTGTGAGAATCACTGCATATGGAATCATGACATGAATGTTGTTAAGAACTAGAAGACCTTGGCATATGCTTGGCCTTGTTCTCTTGTTTGCTTGATGTTATATAGGAAGGGGCACAGGAAGACGCAACGGGAAAAGAAACACAGAGACATTTAGTCTCTAGGCAGTACCTGGGTTCTATCCAACTCCGATCACAAGCTCCCATGAGATGCTGACATCAACAGGGGGTATGAGGCCTTTGGCCTTCACTCCCCCAGCTTTCTGCCTGAAGCTTCCTCAGCTACAATGGATAATCTCTAACATTCCTCTTTGAGCTAATACTTTTTTTCAATTCTTCATTTTTCATTAAGGAAATCTGTGCTCACTGCTGACATTTTCCACAAAATCCTGCAAAATGGAATTATCTCCAAATATGGATCAAGTGGGACAGAGAAGGCCTTTAACAGGGCATTCCCTTACTTATCTTCTGGTTTATGCACTCCAGGCTCAGAACTCTCTAATTATCATACCCTAAGATTCATTTCAACTCAGAATGGTGACCAATTTCTCCCCATGTTTTGCCATCTCTTCAATGGCAAGTTCAAATTCATCTTGATTTCTATAGCTTTAAACAAAGTTTCCATACCTGGCAACAACACTGATATACACATCTGTTCAATTATCCTTACTAGAATATAAGCCTCTTAAGGGTAGAGACTGGTTTTATTTTCATCTCTTATTGTCTAAAAGCATCCAAAAGAGCAATATCTTGTGTGTGTTCAATGCGTGAGTGTTGACGAGGAAAAATTTCTCTAGAATTGGAGTTCACTCATGTAATTTGGTTCTAAGCTATTAAAGCTACTAATTAGTGAATGGACTCAGAGTTTATGTTAGACTACCATTCATGGTCAATAGATTTCAGTGGGGTTTTCTCTAAAGCAATCCATGTGTGGATCCAGCCAGAATTGAGCTTTTTCCTTCTTTCCTTTCTTTTTCATTTACATATAAATAAAATCTGGTTAAAATGAACATGAGGAGCAAATTTGAAAAAAAAAAAAACAGGAAAACTAACATCGTGAAAGTGTAATAGGCGGCTTTATGTATTCATGTATCCATTCATTTACACACATTCATCCCTCATCCCATTCGCTGACAGGGAATATGTTGAGGGGGAATCTGTTCTAAGCAGTGGAAGGTGGCGATGAAAAGAGCCATCCAACCCTTGAGGAATTCATGACCTGGTGAAGAAGGCCCATGTGAACATAGAATACAATATGAGTCACGCTTACCAAAAAAGTGACACAGGATAACCTAGAGGAACGACCTTATCCAGCCTAGATAAGAAGGAGTCCCCCCTCATAAATAATGCTATGCCTAAGTCCCTAAAGACGTTGGGATAGAAGATCCCCAAAGGACACACTGTAGTATATACAATGGCAAAGAGCATAGATGATGTTAGAAGAAAAGCATGTTGTTTGCAATGGCCCAGAGCTTTCCTCATGAAGGGACATGTCCTAGAGGACTTGACAGTCAATCTAAGCAATATGTACGGAAGAGGTCTACCACTTGCAGCCAGCCAGTTCCAGCATGAATTTGATTCTGTAGGTTTCTAGCACATACATACAAACATACCTGTACAGGCACATGTCTTTGTCTTATGGTTAGCACACAGTTTCACCCTCCACCCCCCCACCACTATCAGTTCCTTTTCCCATTCCAGTCACCCTACGGTTGCAACAATGGGAAAGCTCAAAACACGAAGTTGTCGGTCCATCTGTTAGGCTTCTCTGATTCAGCTAGAGCTATGGAGCTATCGATGATGTAACAGCCATGGCCCCCGTCCTTGAGAGCCTCACATGCCTACAGGATATGACTATACCCTTAAAAAATGGGGGACTGTATTTAATTGACAACGGGCTACCGAGTGAAGGCCACATGCCCTAGATTATCTGAATGCCACAATTTCACCACTTCTCATCTAACGTGAGTCAGTTGTTACAGATTTAGGGTTCATGGTGCCATAATAATACATTATGCAGGAGTTCAGAGAATTGCACAATGAATAAAGATCAAGGCCATCAATACATCTTTATGAAAGAGGCTGTGCTTGTCCTAGCTTTCGAGGATGAAATAGGAATAAATGAAGTTTACAGGGCAAAAAGCAATGTGAATGAGAAGACACCCAAGAATCACCATCTGTGTAAACATTTTAGAAACAAAACAAAACAAAAGGAGCAACAAAACCCAGGTCTCCACACCTCATTTCTGGTCGTGAGAAAGATGGTGACATGGATGTGGATGTGGGTAAAGGTGCAGACCTAGATGTTGGTATACGGTAGGCGTTGAGAAAGGAACAGGAGTGGACATAGGTAAATGGTGACACACACTTAAAGTCTCAAGAAGAGGGACTTATATCGGCAGCTTCACAGGGAAGCAGACATCGTTTTGACAAATATGCAGGCACACCTCATTTTATTCTGCTTCTCTTAACTGTGCTTCCCAGGTAGCATGCTTTTTTTTTTTTTTTTTTTTTTTTACAAATGGAAGGATTGTGGCAATCTTTCATTAAGCAAATCTACGAGCCCCAACAGTATTCGCTTACTTTGTGTCCCCATGTCACATGTTGGTAATTCTTGCAATATATCTAACCTTTTCATTATCACTGTACTTGTTATTGCCATCTGTGATCCATGATTACAACTCTCGGAGAGCTCAGATGATGGTTAGCATTTTCAGCAAGGAAGTATTTCTTAATAAAGGTGTGTGCATTGTTTTTATACACATAATTAATTAACAAACTTATCAGACAATAGACTATCATATAAATAATACTTATGCACTCGGAAACCAAAAAAAAAAAAAATCATCTGACTTGCTTGATTTCAATATTCACTTAATTTCAGTGCTCCGGAACCAAAACCACGGTATCTGCAAGGTATGTGTTAAGTTCTTTTCAGGACCCTTCAAGTTGTCCATTCATTCTCTTCTTATCTTGCTTCAAGCCCCTCCTTACTGATCCAGTGTAGACATGGGTAATAAGAATACAGAGGAAAGGAGGCCACCAAGCATTTGTGTCTTCATACAGCGAAAGATGGAGGCCTTAATAGGTAGAAGACCGCCCAGGTTCTTCCTTATCCCTATGCCTGCGCTTTGATGGGAAGTTGAATCACCAACCACCAGCACTAACTTTGCTTTCAGGATACACACACCCGGCCTCAACTCGAGCTGGCTTGGGAAATGCCCTGCTCTCCCAGAAATTATCAGAAAATTGCAATTATAAGGCTTCAGAAGAGGTTAAATGCCTGGCCATTCGTTAGCTCCTGCAGAGAATGTTTATACAAGTTGTGAATTTTTTAGGCTCTTACTTCTTATCCCCTTGCCTTTCTAGTGAGGACCTCTGTGCTTCAAAGGGAAAGATATAGGGACTAAGATGGAGCTGAGATAGTCATGTGGGCATACCTGCCCCTTTCCATTTAATTCCATTCTCCCAATAATCCTACAGTAAATATTTTTATCCCCATTATACAAAGGAAGAAGGTGAGATGCCGGCATACAATCCCAGCTCCCACAACCGGGATGAGGTGGAATCACAATGTGAAGGCTTGTGTATTAGATTGTGAAGCTCACTCATCTTTCTGCCGTGGAACGTGTCTTCCACAAGGATGAAGTTTTGGGATGGGGCCAGGTCAGGGGGACTGTTGAGGAATTCTGGCTGCTGAGATCTGAAAGAGTGATGACAAATAGAGGTATATCGGGGGCATCTGGGTGGCTCAGTCAGTTAAGCGTCCGACCTCAGCTCAGGTCATGATCTTGTGGTCCATAAGTTAGAGCCCCACATCGGGCTCTCTGCTGACAGCTCAGAGCCTGGAACATGCTTCAGATTCTGCGTCTCCCTCTCTCTCTGCCCCTTCCCCACTCATGCTCTGTCTCTCAAAAATAAATAAACATTAAAAAAATAATAATAAAAAAAAGAAATAGGAGGTATATCTAAAACACTAGGTGGGGCAGATCACTAGAACTATTGTCTACAGCCAATTATCTGTATTTCTGTGTCTTTCATTTCAATTATCCACATGATTTCCGGGCCCCAGGACCATGAGCAATTGAGTTTTATTAGATAGTGTGTTTTATTGACTAGAAGTAGACAATATGGATTTTACGAGATAGAAATAGCATAGTGCCAGGCCCCTTGCTGGAGGTGTTTTACTAATAGCGAACTTTCTGGAGAAGAGATTGCCATATAAAAGAATCCACTGCAATGTTGTTTCCAAACTAATTTTTATTAATAGACCCCATAGTTACTGTCTGGAACGCCCGTTCATTAATATAAATATCAAGGAAAACTTACCCATTTTTCCCATTGTGCTAATTAGCCTGGGGAGTGTTTTTTAATTGCCTCACCTCTCTTTCCTTTTATTGGAGACAGTCACATTGCCCTATTTTTTTCCCTTTTCACTACAGGAAGAGAATGAGGGGGAGGCTAGGGAACTACTGGCCTGCATGGAATGAACCCCAAAGAAATTCATTCCATTCATGGAGGTGAAATTCCCATGACACCTCACCTTTTGTCTTTACAAATGAGTGAAACCAGAATTAGGCTCCACATACACTTGAAAATGCGTTCAGGTGACACATAGGAAGAATGAGCACATCGCGCTGGTATGGTTGCGGGGAAGATGGGCAATTAAAGATTCACTACACAAGAGGGGGAAGCTTTAGCCACTTTGGCTTCCAGCAGAGCACAGCAGCTTCACCTCAGCAATAAACACTTTGTCCTGTAACCAAGGCAACAGGTTTTATGTATTGGTTTGTTTATTTTTCCATCCATTCATTCAGAACTTTACCATGGGTTTAGCATCTCTCTGGCTAGGGTATGGACACAGAGAGAGGGCCAAGGTGTGGTTCAGCCTCTGCAGGACCCCACAGTGTGCCCAGTGAGACAGATCTGTGAATACATGGGTGGAAGGAAAGAATCACGCGGGCTTCACTGAAAATCCATGCTGGGTACCAAAGGGATGCATAGAGAGCAGTGCTTACGAGGGGTGATGGCAAAGGCTTCACAGGAGAGGAGACGCTTAAGTTGAATCTTCTAAGCTCCATGGAGTAAGCACAGTAAGACCATTTCCTGTAGAGAGAGCAGCGTGACCGCTGGACCCCCCTGTGTGACCAGGTCTTCCAGAGAGAAATAGCACAAGAAATGATCGCTGTCGGCGAGCCTCCTCCAGACAGTATGGGAGCTCACATCACCTGCAGCAGCAGATAGGACTGCAGAAGCTATTCATGTAAGAAGGTCTGAAGAAGGCTGAGGGACTCTTGCAGGCACTTTTTTTTTTTTTTTTTCCAGACAAAAAGGACTAGGGAGAGGAACACTCATTTAAAGTAAAGGCAGCTGTGGAGGAAGATGACAAAACTCTGGGTGTGAGTTTCCCCCCTTCATATCCCCTACTGATATGAATTAGAAAAGCCAGTCTTTCTGACTCTCAGCTGCTTCTTCTGGAAAACGAGAATGATGCTATCTGATCTGTCCTCTGTGTAGATCACGTATATAAAATGCTTTGTAAACCAGACAGGCTTCCACAATGGAAAGAAATGCACTATCATTATCCTTCTTATTATTGCTGTATTGGTATCATTATTAAGGAGTTAAAGAGAGAAATGTAAGAAGAGGTGCCTGAGAAACGCATAGCTGACAGTACTTCCAGATGAGGGTGATTCAGTGAACAATGGAGAGAAGTCTCTTCGTACAGTTGACAGGCTGATAAACGGACACTTATTATTGAGTGGTATTTAACATGCCATCGCACTTGGCCATGCATTACTGCATCTCACTCTTCAACAACCCCATGAAATTGATGGGGCCATAATTATATCTCCCATTTACAGGTGAGATATTGAGATAATTGTCTGCTGAGTGCCTGACACATCGTGAGTGCTCGTTCAATATTAGTTAATACTGTGATTTTAGCATTACTATTATCTTATCACACTTACTTAATGTTCACATGGCTTGAGTATTTAGATATCTTCGGGAGCAATCATAATGAACCAAGCTGCCGATCTATAAAATGGGGTCAATAAGGTTGATTCTATTTCTCTCATGGAATTATCTGTATGGGAAAGTCAGATGACCCATTTGCAGATAGATTATGTAACATGGCCAGATGAACACAAGTCATGGTGAGGCCACGTTCCATAGGGAATATTTATCTGTGCAAGGACACCTTCACTCTAATCGTGGGGCATGCATCACTGTATTCAGATATCTAATGATAATAACACCAACCATAAACGCTGCACTTCCTGAAGCCAACAGAAGGGTTTGTAGGGAGTGACTGAGCCCCTTGATCATAGTGAGCACTATCTGCAAGGTTGTGGGCTTTTATAGTCAGCGATCTGTTAAGGCAGACGCAATGGGTTGTGCCCAAATATCGAGGCCATTCCACTCAGGAACAAGAGAACCGATGCAGCCTAAACAAGAATACGCTTGAGGTGAGCCATGAGGTACCTTTACGGTTTGGACGCCTGCCTCTTTCTTCAGGTCCTGACTGTTGATCACAGATACTTTCCCAGTCCTTCTTGGCTGACTGCTCTGGGTCTCTCCCACTTCACCTCCATGCATTCAGGTTCTCCGAGACCCCAGCTCTGTGGCAACGTCTCCTCTGCCTCTAGCCAAGGGAGAGGTTTCAATGCCCTTCTGGTGTATTGACATCTTTCCTACTCATGTATGCTCTGAAAACAGGTTCCTTTTAAACCGAACGGCGCTGCCTGGATAGCACATTAAATATACCCCTTTATCCTGCCAAGGGAGGATAGGATACCTCCATGTAATCCTTTTCCCCACAAAGAAGGTGCTCACATTCAATAGACTACATAGATACTTAAGAATATACTTCTGTCCATGTCTCTTTGATGTCTTACCCGGAAAGGACCCGGCCCTTGGTTTTCATCCATTTCTTACACACATAACCCCGCATGATTATTCTTGAGGTGCAATGTCAGAACACAAAGCTACATGAAAATACCCTTGCTATTGCTTATCTAAAAAGGAGGCCTCATAATAGAAGGAGTCTCTTTCTAAAACTTGTGTAGTGGAAAGGAAAAGTATGTAAGTGAAGGAATGTTTATAACATACCACTGGGGCTCCCCCTGCCAAAAGTCTTTCATTTAGTTTCTGCATAGAAGCTACCCACTGTCCTCAACAGAGAAGTAAAAGCAAAGCCTTGCAGCTGCACCTACCAAACACATTTGGATTGAATCTGCATGGCGCCACTGAAGCTAAATGAATCCTGAGATCAATTCCCAATCTATTATCACCCAATCACTTACCCATCAGGAAATTGTTGGGTTTGCCGAAGCAATGACACAATTCAATTCCTGATTACAGAGTCCGATCAGCCTGAGACTGAATCCCAGCTCTGGCGGTTACAGACTTGGCCAACTTATTTAACCCTTCCTCTCCATGTCTTCATCTCCAAGTGGAGATAGAGATACTTAGGACATAATATCGTGGAGGGGACTTAACTGTCCTGTATGGGAAATACTCTAAGATATTCCTATATAGGATGAACAATAAAGTACCTCTACATAGAATGTGATCTTGATGGTCATAGTATCAAATACATCATCAGAGCATGGTTGTGAATTAGAGAAAAAAAAAAGATCCCCTTAATAACCCAATAAAGAGATTAGAGAAGTGGATCCCCACCAACTTGAA
Source organism: Crocuta crocuta (assembly GCF_008692635.1). Classification (NCBI taxonomy): domain Eukaryota; kingdom Metazoa; phylum Chordata; class Mammalia; order Carnivora; family Hyaenidae; genus Crocuta; species Crocuta crocuta. The sequence goes on from NW_027530500.1 coordinate 4,732,670, forward strand.
ATAACACATTTAAGGCCACACACATATTCCTTACAGTCAGAACTAGTGATGTACAGACATCAACTAGTGTCCAGAGGCTACCAGTGCTGGTTTTATTAAAACACAAGCACTCATATTAATGGAAAACAGGTCAACTAGTACCCTAGTTTTTAGATTTTTCTAAAGAAATCAAACTTCAAAAGGAGCTGCTGCTACTAATCTTTATGGAAACATTGTTCTTGGCATTTTTGTACTTCTGGGGATTGTTACTGTTACATCAGCATCCCCTTTCTTCTTTCCCATTTACAAAAACAGAGGAAACCATGCAAATAGTTTTAATTGATGTGTATTTATTCATTAAGTGTTTGAATGTCTACTCCAACCATCCCATAGCACGTTATTAGGCACTGAAGGAGCGGCATCTCTATGCCAAAGTTAGCACCCTAGCTGGTCAGATAAAGTATATAGTCAAAGTGTCTTAAAAACAAAATCATACAAAAATGAAAGGATTAAAATCAAGAAGAAACGAGGCTCCCAGTCAATGTTGGAAGGGGTCAGAGAATCCTGGAGGGGAGGTTAGCATAGGTTGGGTGACCAGATGTCCGGCTGGCCCACTTGGATCCTGGTTTATGCATCCTTCTTAAGCATAATTATTAACCCAAAAGTATATTGTTACTGCATGGATAGGCCAAAAGGCAATCATTTCACATGAAACAATCAGGTTGGGTGAAAGGAGGGGACAGGTGGCTGAGTGGAATACTGAATAGCAGTGCTGTAGATGTTGAGGCTGAGTCAGGTGGGGCCAGAGATGTGGCCTTGAGCCTGAGAACAACCCTTGCTGCCCAAGGACAGAAGGTTCTGTACTTCCTTCTCATTCCCTCCCTCTCCTGCTCACTCATATCAGAATTAGCACTCCCAAACCACCCAGATTCAACACTGAAAACAAAAGTAATTTCTTGGAGCTTAGGGAGGAAATGAAAGATGATCAAATCCAGACCCTGGCAATATATTTGCAATTTATAATTTTAAGTAGCAAATCCTTGTCACAGGAAAAGGGAAATCAAGGTTTTCAAAGTCTAATTACAACAATAGCTTGTAGCTTTGAATTTGGCAAGTTGACAATTCATATGGAATGAAGATGAAGTCCCAGGCTGGGATTTAATGTCAACGGACCTCTCTTTACCTTGGTGCATGTAATTTACTGGGAATTAGGAACAGTATCTGTATTTGCAACAGTGACAGAAAGCCTGTTACAATGAATGTAAGATAGGTCAGCTGGGGTCATCCTTCCCTCCCTGATCAGAAGGGAAAATAACCAACCAAGATAAAGAGATTTTAAAGCAATCATGCTGGAGCTTCAATTAAGGCTTCCTTATCCTATTTAACATGATTTTCAGGCTTTTCATCTTAAACCACAATTTTATTATGCTCAATCTAATACCTTGTGCTGAAGCAGGATGCACCTACTATGTTTGCCGGAATTTGTACACTATGCAAGATTGGACGCCATCTTTAAATAGAGCATAAGCAAACATTCACATAAATACCATTTTGGAAATGCTGGGAAGTCCTGCTCTCTCTCTGTCTTCCCCTTCCCTTTCTCATTTTGTAGATCCCCATTCAATCTTCTTTTTATTTGTGTGTTTGTTTGTTTATTTATTTATGAGAAAGAGAGAGAGAGAGAACCCCAAGTAGGCTCCATGCTCAGTGTGGAGCCCAATGTGGGGTTCGATCCCACAACCCTAGGATCCTGATCTCAGCCAAAATCAAGAGTCAGACACTCAACCAACTGAGCCACCCAGGAACCTCTCCATTCAACCTTCTTAACACAATTAAAGTGGGTATCATTATCCCATTCCGGAGAAGGGGTGAGGACCCCTCTAGTAGGTCAATGGTCACATCATCCTGTCTGACCTGCCAGTGAGACAAAGGATCTACTTGACCCCAGAGCCCACCACGTATTGTTCACTCCTCCCTAGCTTTAGAGATTTAGCCCTTAAAAGGATTTAACTTATGAATGTGACCACCTCTGAAGAAATATACCTTCATCTACTCTTTAGTGTGAGAGAATTTTTTCTTAGCCTATCTTATCATCAAACTGAAGGGTTTTACTAGATAAAGGTAGTAAGCTTCGAAGGAAGATTTCCCTCAAAGGAAGCAAAATTCACCTCCCAGAAGGAATTCTGACATTGGCTTCAGAGAGCCCTCTCATCAAGGAGTGGTTTGCCCCTTGTTAGCTACATCATACAGGAAGATTATCTTTGTTTACTTTTTCTTTCTTTTCATACCTCTGTGTTTGGGTTTTCTCATCCATGAAATGGGACTGGTAAGGTTAGTAATCCATGGGTGAAACTGGCAGAATGTAGGCATTAGATAACTTGTAGCTTGGTTACTTCTATCTTCTCCTTCTACCTACCTCACCCACACACTTTGCTTCTAGAAGTTGTTATGTCTTAGATTCTCAAATTCCAAAGTCGAGTGAGGCTCTGATTCATAGAATCTGACCAGTTGTTTGCATTGCTCTCTTGGACCTGGATTTGTCTTGGATTGCATGTTACGCTTGCAGATACCATGGAAATGAGCACTTCATACTTGGTCTGATAAATAGAAACAATTTTACCAGAATCATTCAATATGCAAACACTTTAAAAATAAGCAAGAGCTGTTACGACTTTAAATATAACTGTGCTTGACAGCCTGCCTAATGTTTCACGATTTAATTAGTAATATCATTTCCCTGGACTTAAGGTTATCAATCATGATACAGTTATTTCATTTCTGGCTGTCTAAATATAGCTGGATAAAGCTTGGCATTGTTCCCTGTGTCTGCATGAGTGAGAATTTTCAAGGAGAAAATGGCGGCAGGAGAAATGAAACCACCTTCCATAAGAAGCCATGGATCAGACCCACCAAGAAATTCCATCTTTAATAAATCCACAGCTATTTAGCCTCTTCTCTCTTTCCATCATGGATTAGCTGGTACAGAACCTCCAGTAGAAAGCTGACAAAAGAGTAGAGGAGAAAAAAACTGAACATACAAAAGGCAATTAATGTAATTAATGGTGGTAATACTACCATGCATCTGTCTACTACAGTTCACAGCAGGCACTTCTACAGAAGTGATTTTATTTAACCTCATTTAATTAGCACTAAGTGCTAAATTGTTTGGTACACACTATAAAACTTAGCTGATGTTCATGTAAGGGAAAGATCAACACGTGGATTGCAGAGGTCGGGAAAGCTTCCGGTCCTGATAAGGGAGCACTGGATAATTCAGGTCGGGTTGGGAGATGGGGGCAGTGAGTTCCTTAGCTCAGTTCCTTCACATGACTGCTCATGACTCAAAATATGCCAGAATTTTACCAAGTGTAGACCCTTTGAAAGCCTAATTCAGCATTTGACCACAAAGGCATGTGCTTTTGGTTTTGCAACTCTCCTCAAAACAGTAAAAGCCCTGGAAGCCAGACAGAAGCAGTAATTGTGTTGACTGTGCAGACTTCAGTGAAACCAAAATACAAAGAAGAAAACCTCCGAAATATTTCAGGGATGAAAATAAGCATGAGAAGCAGGGAAGGAAAATGTAAAAATGTGCTAGAAAACCAGCTGGGGAGGAAGTGTTGCATTTTTTCATCAATGTCTTACATTGATGAAATGTGCTTTAAATGGTCAGTCTGTGCCTAATGCAGGCTGAGTTAAGATGCTCACAGGAGCCTTATGGAACCTCTTTTCATTCAAAGCACAGCCCATCAATGTATGTGCACACCTCTGTGTGTGTGCGTGTGTGTGTGCGTGTGTGTGTGCTTGTGTGTGTGGAGTGGGGACAGCACTAGTGTCAAAAGCGTCCATCCTTTCTAGGTGAAGACACGGTGCCAGTAAGATGGAGGTGGCCGAGACAAGGAACATACTAGAATAATAGGCCTGAATAACCCAAATCCACTGTGGTGCCACGATTACTTCACATACCATCACTATGCCAAAATTCACTCACTTATACCATGCTGAAAACACAGTGAGTAGACTGAATGCATAGACCATCCGCATACAACTATCTTAAAAAAGAGCATCATTGGAAACAAGACGAGGGGGTGGCGAATGCACGCTCGGAGACTTTTCTGAAGTCATACAACATGGAACACAATGCATTCATCTTCATTCAGTTGCTGGCTACTTACTCTTCTCTCATGTCAAGCCAGTATTCTGACTCTGACCCACAAGGACTGTTCTGCTTTCTTTAACTTCTGATGGCACTTGAGTGGGTGAAACTTGTCTGAAAGTCTCCAGATCTATACTGCGGTTCTGTCCCCGACAAGATTTGGTTGTTGGTTTGGGACAGGTTGACTAACCCTTCCGCACACCAGTTTCCTCATTGTAAAATGAGCTAGTCAGGTCAGATAATTCCTAAACTCTCTATAACTCTAGTTTTCCCTAAGTCTAACCTCAGTTCCTCAAAGTCTCTTCATATTCTATCCATCTCTGAAGATAGCACTTATGCCTTAAGTCCCTCAAAGGTACTTGTCCAGACCTGGCTTTTTCCCTTCCCCTCACCGGTCACTTCCTCATGCTCCAATTCTCTCTAGGTCACCCTCGTCCCTCCCCAGATCATGTGAACTCTGTTTCTGCCTCAGATGTCCCTTCTCCTTCTTTGCCTCTCTGTTCTTTTAAGTCTGCTTAGATTCTGGACAGTGGTGAGTGGCCTAGTGGAGGAGTATCTATTCCGTGCTCCAAGGCACCCACGGATCACCATTATTATTAGACACCATCTGTAGCCCTGTACTCTGACTGTCATACCTGTCACTTTTATCAGACTCTGACATCCACTGGTACTCTATCCCCAGCCCAGAGCCTCTCAAACTAGCTGCTGTGTATTTCAATGATCTGGGAGCCTTTCAATATCCCCATGCCCAGGTTGGTCCACAGAACAATTAGATCAGAAACTTGGGCTGCACCCTAGTAATCAATATTTTTGAACTCCTTACGTGGTTCCAAGTTTGAGAATCACTGCCTTAGAATGTCAACAATAAGTGTATAGTAGTTGTTAATGAATGACCCCATTTACTAGATCTAAGATCCCTGGACAAATTATATAGCTGCTCTAAACTTTGGTTTCTTTCTCTAAAATGGAGAAGCAATTTTAGACAGTATGTTATTATGAAGATTGAGATACAGATGTAAACAGTCAGTGCATAAGGGGTATTTAGCAGAGTCAATTCTCCTCACCTCACTTATCTCCCTGAAGTTTCAATACCAAGTTTCCATAAGTCATGGAACGAGCTCTCTCACAGAGCCATTTTTCCTTGACCTTCCACTACCCTTTTCCCCCTCCAAAGCACTCTTTTGTGTTCTCTGGAAAGTACAGAATTCCCCCAAGCAGACTGGGTCACCATGACTTAAGAAGCAAACTGGCTTACTGTCATGTCACTTCCTTACTGGGAAATAAGCTTTATTATTTTTGCATCCTCTTTACTCTCCCTTCAACCAGCCTAGTGACAGAGGTGTCCTCTAGAAGGAACAGGTCTGAGAATAACTTGTCAACTCTTCTAAGTGTAATGCAAGACATGCAGCTTACACAAATGACAACCTGAGGCAGGTATTGTGGCTTAGAAGGCTCTTCAATGATCAGAACGTTGGAGGATGTACATTTGGCTTTTACATGCTTGTGTGAGTGTGCATGTCTTTAATGCATGTACACATACACATATTCATATGAATATGTTGCATAATCATGGTCTTCCTTCCTTAACTCCTCTCTCAGAACAGAAGAAGAATGATTGCAAGATAAAACGTGTGGTCTCTCCTTTTAAAGAAGACACAGACCAATGATTCTCAAACTTTAGCATCTACCAGAACCCCTCAGAGAGCCTAAAACCCATGTTGCTCAGGATCCCATTCCCCAGCCTTTCTGATTTAATTGCCCTGGAGCAGGGCCTCAGAAATCTGCATTTGAGAAGCACTGATCAGATTTATCCTTGAATGCAGAGCAGGAGAGTAGATCAGCAAGGGTTCCTGAAGGAATCCTTATTACAGAAGGAACTTCACTTCCCCAGGGCAAGTCTTTCTTGGGATGAGAGCACCATTTGGTTAGAAAATGCATGGTGTTGTGGCGCCTGGGTGTCTCAGTCAGTTAAGTGTTTGACTCTTGATTTTGGCTCAGGTCATGATCTCATAGTTCATGAATTCAAGCCCTGTGTTAAGCCTGCCTGTATTATGGGGGGAAATAGGATAAAATAGGAGGAGAGGGAAAGAGTAGGACATGAGGTCTCAGGTGGAGAAAAACACCTATTTTGGAACAATGCTGGGAGCGGCTGACCACAGCAAACCCCCTCAGGCATAAGGTTTCTCTTTAGAATGTAACAGACACCACCTACTCCCCCCAGGTTCCCCTCAGGAATCTGACTAAAGACTTAGCTAAAAATAAGTAGTAGATCATATACCTTGTGACTCACAAGGAATGATACGGGCATAGACCACCCAAACAATGGAAGCAAGCCAATCAGGAACGGACAACCCATCACCTAGAGTTATGAGGGTAGAACCTGAGAAGTAACACAGGGGAAGGGAAGGAGGGCTGACCAGAACCTCATAACACAAGGACCCTTGCCTATAGTCACGGGTATTCCCTTTCCAATGTCCCCTCTCTGTAAAAAGAACTTTCCTACTATTCTTCCTTTCTGATCTTTAATCAACTTGTGGCTGCTGCTCACTTTGTGTCCATCTCTTCATTCTCTGAAGTGGTGAGACATGAACCTTGGGTTTTGAGGTAAGAAACCCTGCAATACTTGGGATCTCTCTCTCTCTCTCAAAATAAATGAAATAAACATTAAAAAAAAAAAAGAAAATGTATCGTGTTAAGAACTCACAGAATTAGTGTGTTTCATTACAGACTGTTTGAATATTCCTTTCACCCATCCTCCAACCTAACTCTTCACCCTGAACTAGCCTCCCCCACCCAGATAATTTAGACTTGAATGCTTTTTGTTAAAAATTGGGATAATCATCTTGACCAAATTTTATTGAGTATATTCTATATATGCCATGCACTGTTCTAGGGTTTGGGGTTGCATAGAGTCAAATCTCTGCTTCTATGGGGTTTATCTTCTGGTAAAGGAGACAGAGGCAAATTCACTAAATAAAATATATAGTATGCTAACTAGTGATAAAGACATATCAACTGTGCACGTGGAATGAGGACGTTTTGAGGGGAGGTGAAGCTGTAGATAAAGTGGCCAGAGTAGGTCTCAGAATTCTAGCCCAGGGTGACCGAAATGGTTTATTTGCTTTGCATCCTCTGAAAGTCAAACCTGAAAATCCAAAGGAAGTAAGGAAAAGGGAAGCTGAGGCCAAAACTTTGAGAATTATGTTGACACTATTAATCTGTAGCCCTCTTTGGGGAAGTGGTAAGCAGGGAGAGTAATTCAAGAACTCTCTTAGAGTTTTAAGGGCAATGAAATGGAAACAATGACATAACAGGCCCAAGATGTGTTTGACACTGGAACCATGTTTTCTTTTCTTAGAAGTCCTGGCCTGCCTTCTTTCACCTGAGATTTTAGTTGCGTTGTAGTAAGCTGGCTTGAATTTGGAACCAAGTTCCATGGGGAACTGTAGGAAACCTCGAAATGAATGACAAAGTAGGATGGATGTAGGAAGAATGTGACAGGGGACACTGATCCTGAAGAATAGCCGTTCCTTAAAGTAGTGTTAACAGAAACTCAGATACTTGACAGGTATTGATAGAGACATGTGAAATTCATGATAGAAATAGCCCCAAATATCTAGGAGTTCTGAGCTACACATTGAAATTAACGTGAGAAAGGGGCAGCTCATCTTCTGAGAAGAGCACAACCATCTTGAGAGAACTCCAAGTACAAGTACGAGAGGTGCTCTGTGCACAGCCAGGAAGCCTGTGTTGAGCCACCAAAATGGAGAGAAACAGCAAAGCTCACCTCAGGGGACTGAGTACATGGATGCAATTAAATAAACTGAGGACACCTAGCTACTGCCACAGATCCTTTCCTTCTCTCAGATTCCTTTGTGTCAATAACCGGGCAGAAGAGAAGTCACCCCCTCCCCCCCCCCCCC
>NW_027530500.1:4740847-4814343 GCF_008692635.1 Crocuta crocuta
CAGGGCAGTCACAGCTCATGTGTTCATGCTGTGGGGCCTTTAGGTGGGAGGACTCACACTCTCATAGGCAGTGCCCCCAGTCCACCATTTTCTAGCCTGAACGCCTGCTGCCGGCATTATCCCTGTTCTTGAAGCAGAGGAATCACAATGTGAGATACAGTCTGGTCTAAACCTTCCTAAAGAACCAACTTCTCTTCCATTTTCATTCTTGTCAGTTCTTTGCTTACACCTAAGGAAACCAGCCTTTAAATAATTTAACATTTGTCTTCATTGTTTTGGATTTCTGTTAACTGAGAGCAGATGCAGAGAGAGGGAAAATTAAGTATTATCAAGCATCCACTGTGCTCTACACACTGTGCTTTACAAACTAGAGCAGTTTAGTCCTTGAGGCTCTTGTAGAGAAGGTCATCATTTCTTGGCTGCGTCAGTAAGGGCTCTGAATTTTAGAGAAGGCAAATCAAATGTCCAAGGTGACACAGTTTGTAAACAATAGCAGCCCAGGCCTGTCTGACTTCAGAGTCCTTGATCTTTCCTACCTTAAGGATTCCCTAAGGTTCTGTCCCAATCTCACTCCATTTTGTTCTCAAAATATATTTCTCTTTTTACTTCCATCCAAAAACTGAGAGCCCGCTGCTTGTTAGTTGGGGAGAATGTCAATAATATTTATGCCAAAATCTTTACTCCCAACCCTCTGGCTTTGAGTCTAAGATTCCGAAGAAGAAACATTTTTGAAAATTATGTACCTCATGTGTCCATGGTTTAAGAGCTTGCTATGTGTTCATGAAACTAGTAAAATCTGAAACAAAGTATTAGCAAACTTAATTACATGGGAGTGTTGAGTCTGTGATCAATTCTGTGCTGATTCATTGCATTTTTGCATTTTTCTGCATATTTTTCATGCTTCAACAAAACATTAATATATATTAAAAACTTAATTAGTGATGTCTAAAAAGGATATAGAAATTTGGATTTTATATATCAGGGCATGATAATACCATGATAATTATATACTATTATCATAATATCCTGCCATTACATTTTATACATATAAATGTATATTTATATAAACATATTTGACATCAGTTTGGGTTTATTTTAGAATGCAAGGTTGGTTTAACATTTGAAAGTTAATCAGTATAATTAATTATATTATCAAAATGAAAATATCTTAGATGCAGAAAAAACATTTGATAATTATATAAATATATATAATAATATATAACACATATATAATTATATATAATATAGTACTGTATATAACATATTGCCTATATGATAAGAAAATCTTTATCTGATATGAGGAATCTACAAACANGGCATCATATTTATTGATGAAATTTTAAAAGCTATTATTTTGAGATCAGGAATGAACAGATTGTCTACTATCTCCACTTCTGTTGAACACTGTACTAAAGGACCTACCAATGCAGTAAAGCAAAAGAATGATTTAAACATTGAGATCAGAAAGGAAAATACATAGCCACCATTAATCATGCATACTATAATTATATACATAGAAAATATGAAAGAATCCATAGATGAATGATTAGGATTGATGAAGTTAGCAAGGCTGGCAGATTTAAGGTCAACTTACTAAAATAACTGTACGTATGTATGCTAGCAACAAATAATTAGGAACTTATATTTGAAAATTAGATACAATTTATAGCAGCCTAAGAAGATACCTAAGAAGATATACCTAAGAAGAAATCTAACAATAGGAAGTAGAGTCTTATATGTAGAACACTCTATTACTGAGAGACATAAGCAATAATTCTCGAATGAGTGAAAAGGGAAAGACAAACCAAATCTGTCAGCTCATGACTTAATGTGAACATGTCAGTTGTTCCCAAACTGGTCTCTTGATTTGGTGTAATCCTGACCAATGCCCCAATTCATTCTGTTTTGGAACTTGACAAGTTGATTCCTAAATTTATATGGAAATTTAAAACAAAAGACAAGAAGAGCTAATGATGCTCTTGAATAAGAAGGGAGTTCTCGTTCTCTCATCTGTCATAAATTATTATAACTACGGTAATTAGGACAATGTGATCTTGGCTCAAGGTTAGACAAATAGGCTGGTGGAATAGAATCAGAAACCTAGATATAGACCTACACATGTAGATGCTTGATTTATTGCAAAGGTGACATGGTAGAACTATGGAAATATCAAATAGTCTTCTCAACGGTGCTGGGGCAGTTAGCAAAAATAAAAGAAAATGTGAACATCACATCATCCACAAAAATACAATCCAGAAGGATGACAGATATAAATGCAAAAGGTAAAATATTCAAACTTTTAGAAGATTGAATGTCTCAGTGATTTCTTAAGATATGAGACACGATAAAAACATTGCTGAATGAGTTCATTAAAATTAAGAACTTCTGTCTGAACTTAATTAAAACAGTAAACAAACCAACAATAGGATGGGATGAGATATTTGCAACATATGACACACTAAGCGCTTCTAAACCTAGAATATAAATAGAATTCCCACAAATACAAAAAAGGTATATAATCCAATAGAAAAAAATGGGCAGATTTGAACAGACCTAGTATTTAATTTACTCAGCACAGAGATATAGGGTGTTCCTTTGAGTTGAATTTGTTAAATAGAGTTTTTTTCTTTTCTTTCTTTTTTTTTTTAGCCTTTTTTGCCTGTATGAGAAATAGAACATCTGTACAGAAAAGTACACAACAAAGCTTTAAAGCTCAAAGATTTCTCACACATCATAATTCATCATATGAATATAATAATTTATCTTTTACTCTTGATCCATTTGGAGTGTTTCTAGTTTTTGATACTATGAGTAATGCCACTATGATTATTCTTATGTATGTTTCCTGATACAGATTGTACAGGTCTTTCTGGGGGATATACATACCTAGGAATGGAATTGCTGAGTCACAAGACATGGTATGCACATCTCAGATTTTAGTACATAGCAGCAAACTGGTTTCCAATGTGGCTGTATGTATTTACATTCCTGCCAGCAGTACAGCACTTGTATTATCGGTCTTGGTATTGTCAGGGTTTTAAAACTTCTAGACATTCTGTCAGTTGTGTATGGAACTTTCCTAGTGTATATTTCCCTAATTACTATTGGGAATTAATAAACTACAGTTACAAATACCAACTTTAAAGACTCTCAAAGGAAAATAATATTGAACAAAAGAAGTCAAACACTAAATGATTCTATTTATAGTGCTAAAAATATTTGATGTTTAGGGATGTTTCCTGAAAAGGTAAAACTATTTTTAAAATTAGGGAAATGGATATTACAACAGTATGGGCAATGTTTGACTTTTAGGGGGAGCGTAGTGGTGGTATGGTGGCCCAGTCAAGCTTTTTTGAGTGCTGGTGATATTTTTTTCCTTGATATGATTTGTACCCACACAGGTAATCACTTTGTAACATGTCACTTTTTGTGAAGAAGGATGATACCTAATTTAATTGCCCTCTTGAAGAGGAGTATGAGAAGCTGGCTCAGCTTACATGGTCCTTCGAGAAAGGCAGGTGGTCAGATCACCTCATAGATGGAACTTTGCGGCTTCTAATCAGAGGGAGAACAATGTTTCATGTTTGAGACATAGCCCAGGATCCAAAGGACCATCATGTCAAGGTAGATAGTCAACCCAAGGAAAATCTAAGGCAGTATTAGGAGCTAGAATGGGAAATCAATGACTTTGAGAACTGGGGGAAATAATATCAAAGAATCACAAACCTAAGTGAGTGAACTGGAAGGCAATCCTTGCGAATATTAAAGAAAGCAGACAGTGAGAGGCATTGGTTCATTCTTTTAGCCTGGCAGGAAAGCCAGGTTTATGTACAAAAAACTGAATGGAAAGGATGTGCTATGTTAGCCCCTCAAGAAGTTTAAATTTCCTTGGGAAGACACATCAGATACCATTGTCATATTCATGGCGGCACAAGATTCCCACAAACTCCAGTGGATGGGGCTCTGATATGCAGTGAGGGATAAATCACGGCAGGTGTCGTCGCCCACCAGGGATGTCTCTGGGGACAGGACCGAGGTGGGAAGGGCCTGACCAGCACCCTAACAGTGGGTGTGCTGAACCACATGGTGCTGAAAAGTCCCTGGACAGACACAGGCTGGTGACTCAGATCTCTGGGTCTAGAGAAATTGTAAAGTCAGAAATGCAAGCTGTTACTTGGAAGGGAGACCCACTCTATGATTAATGTGGACAAAGGCCAGAAAGAAGACAATGCGGTGTTACAGAAATTTTTATGACACCACCAATGTATCATCTGTCCAGGGCTTCGGAGTTTTGAACGCTCGCTATTTCTTATTGTGGCCGCCCTTCTGGTTTGGTTTCAGGCATCCTGTAATTTCTTCATGAGGGCTGTTTCTAGTTACCCACATCACTCATGGAGGATAAGGTGAGGGTACAATCATCTGAGGGTCTAGGGAAGATCAATAATTTTATGTTCCATGAATTGTCAAATATACACTGTAACAGTCTCCTATTTATCAGTGTACAAGCGATATGGAGTCCATGGACAATGTCAGAATCAGCCACTACAGGGCAGAAAATGTAGGGAACGCCCAACCCCCCTATCATAGCCAGAAAGGAGGCTCCGGTTTCTCTGTAATCACAGTCACTACACATAATTTCACTCTAAGATATGCCGCTATGCTTTAGCCTGTTTTCATAATGGGCTCCCAGCAGTCCCCAAAATCCACATTCACTTTAAGCTTCCAATACTTCCCCCTCTTTTTATTTTTCTGTTCTTCCTTTGCTCTCTGTGGCCTTTCCCAAGTGTGTATGGAATTTGCCCAAATTTCATTTCATTTTTTGATTGTCTGCCAGCCAGATAATAACAGGCATCTGATCAAGGGTTTAGTTAAGTGCTCTATCCAGCAGTATTTATGCTACATAAATTATTCATACAGTACCACCCTGGACAAATTGCACTTTGATTATACAGTCATTTTTCAGTCCATTCATTTACCAGACAAGTAGAGATCATGGGAGATCAGAGGAGCCACACGTGTGAATGGATAATGAACTTGGGTTCTTCACCCCCTCTCTGTCCTCGGCTCCCCTTTCTGGTGGTGAGCTCTCTATCAAGGGCCTTTGTGAAGATCAAATGAGGTAATAGATGGAGAGCTCTTTGAATGGTAAATGTAGCGAATAAATAAAGCCATTTGTCCTTGGAAGTCCTCTCTTTAAGTAGAATGCTTTGAGGTAGGTCACCTAGATTGGCCTTTCCATGCCAACCACTTGTGTGACCCTGAGGAAAACCTAGGCTATGTGAGACTCAGCTACATTGTCTGTAAAATGAGAATATACATGGCTATCTCTCAGGATGGGGAGAAGGAAAAAGTGAAGTCACATATGTAAAATGCTAGCACCATGCCCAAAACCAGAATCTTCTCTTACCCATACATAGCTTTTTGATGGCATCACTCATTTGGCACCATCACACATACATTACAATTTTTGTTGGTTTTCCTCTAATGTGCATATGTGCTTGACTGCCAGTTCAATTCTAAGTTGCAAAAGACAACACAGTTCTTTACTGTAGGAACCTCCCTACTCCCAGGGCCAAGCAGTGTGCTAAATTCATGCCTGTGGATTTATCGACCGTGGGAGTCCCCAGAGAGCTTTACAAGTGGAATCTCTATTCAGCATACCACTTATCCTTGAATATATGGTTCCTGCTCCTAATCAGGAAAACATGTGCTTCGTTCCAAGGGGGAGATCCACGCACAGGTACAGATGACTTAAAGGGAAGATGATACCTATAGGAATCCAATATGCTCCCATTGAGCTCACAGCAAACCAATCCAAGCCTGGAGACGTAGCCTGCAAATGACTGGGTTGACTGGAGCAAACCAACAGGAAGCAGATTCCTACCTCGCTGTGAGAGTTTGGCATCCTGAGTAGAATGCACTCATACTTTTGAGCGCTTAGTTCAAGTTCATGGACTTAAGCCCTAAAAGTTAGAACCATCAGTAATGCTGTTTGTCCTGCTCCTAAATTACTACATGCTTTGAGAAGCCCACTGCGAAATAAAACTCTAGGTCCTTTCAGAAAATGGCATAACAAAACAAAACAGACAGACAAAACAGACCTAAAAAATGCCATGAAAAGTGCTATATTTTCTCTTCTTCCTAGTGTCTTTGATGTGTCATGATGTTTTGTATTTAATGTCACATTCTTCTGGGCCAAGGGATACTTGCTGTGTGAGTGCAGACTCTCACAGGTGTGTGTGGGCTCACCAGCTGTCACTGTGCGCCTCCTCCCAGCAGCCCAACAGATGCGCCATGCCCCAGCCTCAGTGGTGGGGGTGGGGGGAGTCAGAGTTCCCAAGGGCCTACATGCCAATTTGCCAGAGGTACGCAACCCCTGTAGGATGACAACATCTGCTCCAGGACATGCTGGGTATCTGCGTTGGGAGCAAGTAAGAGGTTTGCCTCCACTGAGTCACTTGCTTAACGTGTCCCCACATTACCCATCTGGCACAGAACCAGCTCTGTCCTGTTCTGCCTCGAGACGCTATGAAATGTGTGTCTCTTCCTCACTCTCTCCAGGTGTGTGCCCAGGGCCCTGCCATGAGTAGAGGGTGACAGGCATCCCTACGTGGGCACCAGGAGGGGGAGCCTGGGACATCAGTGGGTGGGGAAGTTGGCAGTTCAAAAGCCATCTGTGAGCCAAGGTTTTAAGCGCCCTGCGCACGTGTCTTTTTGCAATCGGACATCCCTTGCAAAGTACACATTCAAAGATAAAATTATTAATACTTTCAAGGGTGCCTGTAGGCACAGGGCTCTGTGTGAACACACTGGCACATACTCATGAAGCTGGTCCTGATGGCCTTATCTTATGTTTCCTGTGACGTCCTTGCTTTCTGCCAGGATGCAACCTTTACTCAACACAGTTCTCGAAAATTCTGATTATGTGCTTTTTAAAAAAATTTTTTTTATGTTTGCTATTATTGAGAGAGCGAGAGCAAGTGGAGAGGGACATGGAGAGAGGGAGACACAGAATCAGAAGCAGGCTCTAGGCTCTGAGCTGTTAGGCAGAGCCGGATGTGGGGTTCGAACTCATAGACCGCGAGATCATTACCTGAGCTAAAGTTGGCTGCTCAGCTGACTGAGCCACCCAGGTGCCCCTGATTATATGCTTTTAATGTGATGGGGGCTTGGTAATAATCTGGTTTGTTAGACTTGTGAGTGCATAAAGAGGACCCCGGCTGAAGAGAGAAACGGAGGAAATCTCTAAAGCACATGCATGAGCATCATGACCTCAACTTGGAAAATACATTTTCAGATTACTTTTTGGTTTCTGAAATATATTAAGGAAATTGCTATTCTATCTGCACTGAAAAGGTGGTTCACCACTGCGGGGTGTCCACACACTCATGTGTGACTGAACACAGCACGCTCTGCAACTGCTAGACTGTTTTTAATATCTAAAGGATCATATTTGGGAATTGTTTATTTTGAACATATTAAAAATTATCCACGTGCTTCTAATGTGCATATGACAGAGTGAAGGAGGCATTTCTCCCTGTTTTCTGAGACACAGCAGGAAAGCTTAAGAAGCAACAGCATCAGAAATGCAAACTATTACAGACACCAAGAGTGCTGAGATGATGTAAAAGAGAAAGGTTAGGAAGGCACACATGTTAGAAGGCGACAGGAAGCCCTTCTCTACAGAATGACTATTGTTATATACTAAAACTCCAAGTAATGAGGGAATAAGTATATTTAATGTTAGAAATGTAAACACTGAGAAAGAGTATGTAATAAACTAGAATCAGGTAAGTGCAAGTTAGAGGAAAGATGAATTTACTCAGATCATAACCAGAGGTCTTTCTTTGATGAAAGAGACGAAGGATTTATGAAAATCATTCCTCTAAAGTCAAACACTAGAGCAAAAATATTAGCCTTCCAAAGAACTCAAAATAAACATCCCCTTTGCATGCACGCACACACGCATACAAACAGGCATGCACGCGTGCACGCATACACACACACACACACACACACGTCACTAAAACAAAGCCACGAACATATAGACTACTTGAAGAAATCTTTTTATAAAGCCACAAGGAATAAAACTATACAGAAAATATTTGATGGACTAACAAAAAATATTTCTGCATCCAATAAAATCTATATAGCTAAACTCACCTATTAAAAGAAAAAAAACCTCCCAAGATTGGACAAAAACAAACCCCAATTTTATATCGTATGAGAGACACACCTGTAACAAATAATTCAGAGTTTAGACTATGAGCAAAGTGACTTGGACTGTACTGAGCCAACCTTGTTAAGCCAAGAAATACATTTATCCAGATTTTATGGTTTTCCTATATGGCAAGTGTCACTTGATATGGGTCTGGGAGGTGGATTGGAAGGTGTCATCTGAGGGTCTTCATTGGTTAGATCTGAATACAGACAGATGGCATGGGCTCCAGCTGTCCTTACCATCCCCCACTCCAGATCCAGCTCTTCCCCACTGCTGGCCCTGTTGACCTTCAGTGGTCCGAAGTGTCCCCGGAGGCTGGCTATAGACCCACAGAGGCGCTCACCACCTCAGGTGACCTGCTTCCGTTCTCCACAAGCTCCCATTTCAGTTCCACCTTAGCAGTTGAGCATGATGACTTCTCAGAGTGTCTGAACGGGATGTTCATTGTCCCTTGCACTGGTGTTTCAGGAGGGCTGGTTGGTGGGGCCACCTTCTGACCCTTGCACTCACCTCTCACCCTTTGCTTCCTCAACCTCTCTCTCACATTTATGTAAGCCTATTTCCTATAACTAGAAGATGAATCAAGAAAAAAATGGGGGCATGTGGGAAAATACAGAGAAACAAATTAAGAGTAGAATATGATTCCCCTCTTTTATTCCATGAAAGATCAAGTTGCAAAAAGAAGTATCGAGATAACTCAAGTAATATAATTTCAAAAGCAGATGTAGTAGATCCATTTTAACCTCTGTGACCTGATAATTGTGAGTAAACATTTTTTCAGATGATCCATAGAACATTCTAAATAAATGACCCCTCAGAAACTATCAATATGTTTTCAAACAGAAATAATTCAGAAAATATTCTGTGATCACAGCAGGACAAAAATAGAATCCATATAAAAGCTAGAAAATCAATTAACTCTACCACTGGGAAATTAACAACAAAAACAACAACAAGACAACGACAATGTGCTAAAACAACTCCTGTGTTTAAGAGTGAATGAAAAATACAAAAAAATGCTGAATATCCAGAAAACTACAATCATGAACACAAGACATATTAAACTTTAAAGATCCAGATAAAGCAAAGATGGCAGAAGATGCCAATTAATTAGACCAAGATATCATTTTTCATTAATGAAACTTGAATAGATCAGAAAGATGAATAAAACTATTTTGATGAGAGTGGAAAAAGCCACTCTTTTAGTTGCTGATTTGAGTGTATATACTGGTACACACTCTCTAGAGGACAATTTGGCACCAACTCTAAAAATAACAAGCGTTCCTATGTTTTGACTCAACAGCCCCACTTCTAGAAATTTCTCAAACATGTATTCAAACATTTGCAAACTGTGGAAGGTGCAGAGTTATTTATTTCAACATTGTGTTTCAGTGATGAGCCGCAATCTAAATGGCTATTAGTGAAAGACAGGTTGGTTAAAGAAATGAGGATATAGCTACACAAGTTAATACTCTGCATCTTAAGAAGGAATGAAGTTCTATGTGTGCTGATCTGAAGGGATCACAGAGATACCTTAAGTGCAAAAAGGAAGATGCAAAATAATTCATCTTTATCCCAGTATGTGTGTATCACAAAGGGAGGAAAGAGGCTCCCGGGTGGCTCAGTTGGTTAAACATCCTAGTTGAGATCTCCACTCAGATGTGGATCTCAGAATGGTGAGTTCTAGCCCATGTTGGGCTCTGCACTGGGCATGAAGCCTGCTTAAAAACAAATCAATAGACAGATACAGATAGATAGATGGATGGATAAATAGATAGGTAGGAAGATAGGGGGGAAACATCTATATTGTTTGCATACTTGGAGAATATCTCTGAACCGCACACAAAAGATTGAAAATGGGTTGCTTTCAGGGAGCGGACCTGGTTTTCTACGGGATAGGTATGTCAGGAGACTTTCAACTCTCCATCTTTATATACATTTCTAACAGTGTACATTGTGACTGTATTAATTTTTCAAAAATAAATAAAAATAAGGACAATAGCATCCCTACTCCCAACAAAGTAAAGCTATCGATATCATAAGCAACTTTTTTGCTTTTTTGAATGAGAAAACAACGGGCTGGAATTCATATCGGGTCTGGGAAACTGAATATAACTTCTAAAGTTTTTCTTACTTATACCAAGTATCAGGCCCTTCTCCCCTACCCGCAAAAGGGGTGTACTCTGCCTGTGTTGGGGTGGGGCTGGGGAAGAGTAAACAAAGCTTAGATAACTGTATACCATACAGTAGAGAATTCTGATAACAACAGTTTCCTAAAGCTAAAACACCACTGTTGGATGCATGCATTCGTACACATGCAAACGCATATGCAATATTCTCATACCACGTCTATCACTCTTTTTCCCAAACATGATGATGTGTATATTCCAGAGTCCTCCAAGTTCCACATGGCTCACATGGTACTCCAAGCCACCCACCATCTGGGCCACCTCGGCATCTCAAGTCACCATCCACCTCATTCCGTGTGGATCCTACACTTCATTGTCACTGAAACACCCACTTGTTGGCAAACATACGCTGTGCCCTTGAATCCACTGCTTTCTCATTTTATTTGCTCGCACATGGAGTCTCCTATTTACTCCCACTGGGCCTATACCTGCATGTCGCTCTCCCTGCCGATGCCAATTCACATACACTCACCAACCCTCCCCTGATTTGTACATCCAATACGCTGCCTGCTCCCTGAAAATTCCTGCCACTCTTGGCATTCAAGGCCAGATGCTCCTCACATATAGTCATGTATACGCCTATCCCATTTCTCCTCCGAATTTGTAAATCTCTTTGGGAGGAAGAGAAAATTTTGTGAGCATTTGCCACTGCAATTCATGGGTTTTCCTATATAGAGTGGAGTTTTTTTTTATTCTCATTCTTTTATTTATTTCTTAACAGCTTTATGGAGGTATAACTGATATATAAAAATCATATTTAATGTGTACTTTGATGAGTTTGAATATACAATTTAATAAATTTTATGAGAAAAAAAGGAGGAAATGGGAAAGTAATATATATATTTTTTTCTCTTCATTGAAGGTTGATGATGACCATGGTAAAATTATAGTTACTTCTACTTTAACCAAAGGAGATACATCTAGTCCTATCTCTTTCGACTTTAACCTTGAAAGTGCAATGAATCCAGGCATTCATGAATGTTTTTTTGTAGCTATGAAAGCAATAGAAACAAGACTCCATCATTGTCTCACCACATAGGTTCTCACCTTCAGACAATAATATAAAAAATAATCAAACCTGCGCATTAATTTACAACTGTGTGCCATGCACTGAGCTAGACACTGGGATTACAAAAACTAAAGGCTTATTCCCTGATGAAGGAGCTGTGGGCCTATGGGAGGGACCAAACAAATATACCGTGACACTGGAGAATAGGCAGTATTGGTGTGGTAGGGAGAAGGATTAAAAACTGTAGAAATGGGGCACCTGGGCGGTTCAGTTGGTAGAGCATCTGACTTCAGCTCAGGTCATGATCTTGCGGTCTGTGAATTCCAGCCCCAGATCAGCCTCTGTGCTGACAGCTCAGAGCCTGGAACCTGCTTCAGATTCTGTGTCTCCCTTTCTCTGCCCCTTCCCTGTTTGCACTCTGTTTCTGTCTCTCAAAAATAAATAAACATTAAAATTTTTTTTAAAAAACTGTGTAAAAATACCTGTGCTCATGAGCACAGGATTCAGGAGCAAGAAAATCAAAGTACAGTAAAATCTTGGTTTGCAAGTAACTTGTTGTGCAAGAGTTCCACAAGATAAGAAACCATTTCTAACACACTTTAACCTGATAAACGAGCGAAGTCTTTTTTTATTTTTTTATTTTTTTTATTTCTAGGAGAGAGAGAGACAGCGTGAGCAGGGGAGAGTCAGAGAGAGAGGGATACACAGACTCTGAAACAGGCTCCAGGCTCCGAGCTGGTAGTCAGCACAGAGCCCGACGCGGGGCTCGAAACCACAAACCGCGAGATCATGACCTAAGCAAAAGTCGGACGCTTAACCGACTAAGCCACCCAGGCGCCCCACGAGCGAAGTCTTAAATACGAGTTGTACATAACACTGAATGACATGTGATCACACTGAGCCAATGGTTCTTGAAATTCACTTTGGATTACAAGCATGTTTACAGAATGAATTATACATGCAAACCAAGGTATTACTAAATGTTTTTCTCTTATCCCCATTCCACAAAGGTAGCTGGCTCTTCTGCTAACAAAAAATAATGTTGTGTGTGGGTCTCAGTAATGCTACTGCAGAGAGGATCCATAGAGAAATATTTTGCAGTAAAAGGTGACCAATTTTCTTTGAAAATGTTTAGTTTGGGAGCTTGTGAGATTACTCATATGGAAAAGTACCCATGGGCAGCAGATAAAGAGGGAGTAGGCCATATATATGAACATGGGAGCTAAAGCAATGACCATGAGCTCCCCCAAGATAATTATATAGAATTCCAAGAAATAAGGTCCAGGTTCAAATGCCAATACAGCAACCTTGACAAAACCTGTGGCTGTGAAGTGACCTGAAGATATGATGGGGAGGAAGTAAACAAAGAGGGTGAGGCACCATGGAAGCCAAATGGGAACATAAGTGGCATTGATAATGTTACTTACATAATACACAATAATGTAACTTCTCATCGAGTAAGTACTTACGCCAAGAATTATGTTATATGGTGCCTTATAATATAACTTTTGCCCATTTTAAAGATTTAAAAAGTAAATGTTAACAAGGCCAGGTAACTTATCTCAGATGTTAATATTAGTTTACCCTTTCTCACCATGAAATACCCAAAGGCCTCAGAAAATCAAGTACAGTGAGAACTGAAAGATCCCCATGAGGCTGGACGATCTGGAAGTCATAGCTACCCTGCTTACAAACAAAAACAAAATCAAAACTTTTAATAAAATGGGAGCATTGAGACAGAATGGCTAAATCACACACTTGAGAATATGTGTGAATATGTGAGAATATGGCCATCCAATATTCCCCAGAGACTTGAGAAAGATCCACCCATCTGCTCATCATGTCTATGTCTGGAGTGGACAAAGGTACCCTTGTAGAGGAGTGAATGGAAATTCAAAAACTAGAAATAATAATCCTCTCAATGGCACCTACTGGCATTTAGGGACAAATCATATGATGTATGTCAGCAATTTGCTTCTAAATGATGTAGAAGATGGGCAATTGGTGAGGTAAATGAAACATGAGTGGATAATTGATAAAGCTAAGGAAGAATTACATGGAGTTCATTACATTTTTATTTTTCTTTAAGAAAACAGACAAAAAGAGGAGAAGATGGCCAATGTTGGTGCCCCTGATCAAGAAGTTCAGCTGTGCCAGAAAGCTGAGAAATGAGGTCGCTCGTAGCTACAGGAGAAAAAGGCCTAAAGTGAATATATATATATATATATATATATATGTACTTAATATTTTTTATTATGATTAACTAAAGTTTTTCTTCAGTTTTATTGAGATATAATTGATATATACCACTGTAGAACTTTAAGGTGTACAGCACAATGACTTGACATCACATATTGTAAAATGATTACTGCAAGCTACGTGAAGTAAGTCAGACAGAGAAAGACAAATACTGTATTGTCTCACTTATATGTAGAATCTGGAAAGAAACACATTGATTATACTTTAATAATCATAATATATAAGTGAAATTATATATATAATGTAGTATATTTATATTATATAAGCATATTTAAATAACAGACACCTGGAAATTTCTTATATGTAGAGAAATAAGCACCAGACATAAGAGCTAATATTTATTGTGTCCTCTGAATGTGCCAGGCACTGTTTCAAGTGCCTTACCTGATTTATCTCATTTATCATTACAATAGCATTGTAAAGTGGCTTATTTTATTTTATTTTATTTTTTGAGTAGGGGTGGAGGAGGGAGACAGAGAGAGAGAACCTTAAGCAGGCTCCACACTCAGTGTAGAGCCGATGCCAGGTTTGCTCCCACGACCCTGGAATCATGACCTGAGCTGAAATCAAGAGTCGGACGCTCAACTGACTGAGCCACCCAATGCCCCTAAACCAAAATTCATAGTCAGTCTGCATTTAAGAGAAGTCCAGTAGGTTTCCCTGGCTAGATTTCCCCCAAGGGAATGAGAGTCCATTTCCAGAGCACCAACAGAGAGATCACCTTTCATCGTTAGAGGACACATTCTTGGCACCAAGGAGCGGGGAGTTCATGGGGGGGTTCAAGGCGTTCCCTAATTGAATGAACACCATGAGAATACAGAGGCAGAGACAGGGCAGTTAGCTTTCTCATGCTCTCAGGTCCACGTCTGTGACTCCTGTTGGTGTTAACCATTTCTGTGCAGAAGAGTAACTGAACCTGAAAGAGTCTGAGCGGCTTGTCTGAGGTGCAATCCCCAGACTCAGGATGAAGACCCTGGTCACTAGCTTACGACCTTGTGCTCTTTTCTCTGCAAAATCAGCCAGTGTCAAGGAAATAATCACCCCCTGAGGATGATTACAATTTCCTTATTTTATTATTCAGTAATTTTTGCCAGTACTTTCTTCATTTGTTTCAGGTAGAGGTTTACTTACTCTTTATTTCATTGAAAAGGCGCCCAACAGATTTGGATTTGTTTCTGTGCCTGCGGCATTGTTTTTAATACTTGAAAAAGTGAACTCAAAGATCACTTCTACAAAGTACAATGCATTTTGTTTCCCTATTTTTTAATTCTGGCTTGGGTGGCGGTGGAGAAGATCTGCAAGCCTCAGGTGTTAGAAAGGCTTCAGTTCACAGGGAGGTTGTGGTTGTCTTTAACACATGCTGTGGGGCCAAGAAGACATAAGTAAGGGTTTCCGGAGCTGGTGGTGGTCCAACAGGGACATATATGCTGCCAGGGACCCCATTAGCTAGTGAGAGAGAGAAGGCATAAGGAAGTTATGCTTGGTTTGAGACACAACTACTGAGCCATGTTAAACAAAGTGCATGTCTAATAAAATCGACCTAATTCTATTTGCAAAAAGGCTTCAAAGAGGTGATCAATGGGAGGTGGCCATTTAAGTACTCCATGTTGATAATAACATTGACTTGCTACTTCTGTCTTAGTTAAAATATTAGGGGTGTATTGGCACAGTCCCTAGACATTCCAGTCCATGGGTTTATAAGGACTGGAGTGAGTGAATCACTGATTTAATTAAGCATTCAAATTAAACTTTGGGATCTATTCTATAATCAGAGTAAGACCTTATCTGGATTTGGTGTTTAGCACCTACCTCCCACTCCGGGTCAAGTGTGTGTTAGAAGGAGGCTGCACTAGATGCTAGGAATTCTCAGTGCAAATCATTCCTAATCCAGCTCAAGTACATCCTGCCTTGTCTGGCTGTATCATCCTCTGTCTGCCCTTGTCTGGGATTCTGACATAACTTGGAGTCAGCACCTCCTTGGAAGTCAGCCCTCATCAGAGAGTGTAAGATTCCCGTCATGAGTTTAAGATCTGAAAGCAGACAGTCTGAGTTTGAGTTTGGGAATCTTGTTCTTTCACTTCATGTGCATAAATTTCTGTAAATTGCTTAATTTCCTTTGGTTTTCTCATTTAATAAATAAAGACAGTGGTCACTTTATACAAGAGAACTGTCATATATGTAAAGCATTTAAAACCACCAATGTCATAGTAAGTGGTCAGAAATGCTAGCTGTGATTTCTTTCATTTTCATGAGCAACATCATCCATGTGACCCATCTCACAGCTCTCTCACCTCCTTATAACTGTGATTTAGGTGTGGCCAAGTTCTTCTGGCCTACCGCATTCTAGTTAAGCTGTGAGTGATGAGTAAAGGGAAGGCCTTAGGTATTTCAAAAGCTGCCCTCTTATTCTGAGTGTCCGCTCCATTCATGGTCATGACTCTTGATTTCCCAAACTTCAACCGTCACCTCATTTGTGGGGAGAAAGTATGGTGCAGTGTGCTGACCTGGTAACCAATGCCAGGCCCTGAAAAGTGCTATGTTTGGGCCCTTCCCGTTCTTCTCACTTCCTTATTATATGTATTGCTCATTGGATATAATTCTGAATATGTTGTTTTATTTCTCTGAGCTCAAGTTTCTTCATGTGTAAATTCAGCCTGGTAATGTCAAATTCATGAGGCCATGCTGCGATTACAGCTAGATTCAAGATACCATACTAGGGTCTGCTACGCAATTCAGTCCCCTTCCATGACATGTAGCATGTGTTAGGTACTGTCCTAGTACCTAGTACCTAGTTCACAAAAGTGAACATGGCAGATTTGCTCTCAAGAATCTTGCTACTTGGTTAATGACAGAGAAAACAAACTGAGAAGGTTCGTATAATAGGTATAGATCCATTAATATGTGAGGATTTGGTGCTCTAGAGGCCAAAGGAAAGAAATCTCACCTCAAACCTGTATGCCCAGAGGAGACTTTCTGGAATGGATTATAGCTGAATTGAGGCTCAGTTGTTTAGGCACAGAGACCATGAAGGTCCACCCAGGCAAAAGGAGAATATAAGTAATGCCTTCAAACTTTAGGGTGTGGGGGATCAGTGAACCCTGTGTTTTTACTAGAGCTTACAGCATGAAGATGGACAAGGTGGAAGGTGAGTCTGAAAAAGTGGGCAGGTTTTGAATGGTGAAGCTTCTTGCAGGGCCTCTTGAAGGCTCTGGGGCTTTATTCACAGATAGTAGGGAAACAATGAGGGTCATAGGGCTTAGTCAATACATGGTAAACGGTATTGTTATTAGTACTGCTATTGGGGCAGTTGGTTCAGAAGGTCCTCAGACTGATGTTGCTACACAAGCTTGATTCTCTCGCATGTGGACTTTGCTGCCATGGGGCTGCTGACACTTTCTACCCATCTCTGACTTTTCCCAAAGGAATAAAGTCCACTTGTCTAGGGCTCTAAGCCCTTCTTCAAGCCGACATCTTGCTCGTTTTGTTGTTCTTGTTGTTTTGTTTTGTTTTGCTTTGTTTTATTTTCCCCAATTCTAGCCTACCTTAAACACAGATAGAGTCAGAGACCCCACACTCTGGGGTAGAATAGTCTTGCTGTGTATTCCAAGTCTCATACTAGCTTTGCCACTGGACAAATATATATATAGATTTTTACTTGTGATTCAGGTTCTTCATCTGGAAGATGGGGCACAAATAGTACATCACCTCTTGGAGGTGGAGTGCTGTTTAAGTGACTCAATACATAGAATATCATTAGAACCATCTCTAGCATATGGTAAGTAGTCAGTAAATTCAATTGCTATTAATGTCTTCAATTGTCCATATCCTCCCCTCACTGCCACGTTTGGGGATATGTTGTCTCTCGTCTTCTTCAAATGAGGCACAGAGAAAAAGGAGAGGAAGGACCAGATCGTTCATCACCATGTGGTGTGCATTAGATGCCAGTGGCCCAGTAAGACCACACGGGTTCTGGTGGTGCCAGGATGTCTTTAAAGCGGGGCATGATTAAAAGGTGAGGATGAGAGGAAACAGAGGAGGAGAGGACTTGTTTTCAATGTGTGTTTGCAAAACACACATGCTGTTTAACTTTGTTTACTTGGTTGTTCATGCAATCACAATATTGGTGGACTGAAGAAGACACCTGTCTTTATCATCAAGGGGTGCAGAAGTCCAAAGGAGCAGAGGGTTAGAAGCAAAGGTATCATTGTGCAAATGGGACTAAGGTGAGGCAGCAGGAAAGAATCATGAAAGGTGGACTCCAGAATCAGAGTATCTGTGTCAGAAAGGCAACAAGAGCCTTTGTTAGTTTGGCAATCCCCGAGCCAGTCATCTAACCTCTACAAGTCTCATCTGAAAAATAAAAAGGCTTGATCATATTTTTCTCAGAGGGATATTGTGAGAATTGCATGAGAGAACATACATGAATATGCTTCGTATGCTCTAAAAGAACACCCGGATTCTGGTTATTAGTAGGAATAGGCCATGTTTGGATGGCAGAGAAGTGTAACGACAGCCTAGCCAGAGAAATAACATGGATAAATGAGAAGATCTGGCTTGTTTGGATTACAGAGAAGAAAACAATTCACGTAGACTAGTGAATACAGTTCACCAAACGGCACACTGGAATGAATAGGACATGTTTCCTGTCCTTGAAAAGAATAGGCTAATCCAGGAGACAGACATGTGAGGGTCACAGAGGAACCCTCCATGTTTATGTTAGGGAGCATGAAAGAAATATGCTTGAAAATATTCCCAAAGGAATGACTCCCAACTTACAAGCAATGGAATTGATGAAATCAGGAAGAAGGACCCAATGGAAGTTTTTGTATGAGAATGGTGAAATCAAAACTCCGTCCATAACTCTCCGTCCAAAACTCCATCTCATCCATAACTCTCACCCAAAAGGAATTCTTTTAGCAGGGTCCCTAATGGCCCACCTGAATGTGTTTTGATGGGTCAATATGAAATGGTACAAAACTAAGACCAATTAGGTAGGAGATGCATCTAAACACAAATGGGAACTAAAGACAATTAGTGAAAGTTGAATGACTCACCGGATACTGGGTATGTATGGGAGTGATACAATGGAATAGAAAGAAATGAGATACGAATACTTCAAGCACACGCAGGTTGATGTTAACTGGAAAACACCAGCATAGCTTTTGAGATCAGGGTGGCAAAATGCTCAGAGAAGCACTATGAGGGATCCTAAGGGTTTTAGAGCAATTTGAGGACAGGTGGATTCGGCTTTGAATCTCTGCCCATTGCACAACCGTGGGACAGTTACTATTCTCCTATCTAAGCTTCAATTTTTTCATCTGGAAAATGAGGCTCATGTGTTTATAAGTTTGTTTTGAGGTTAAAATAAAAAAATAAAATAAAATAAAGTAATAAAATAGACTGAAAAGTCCTTATCACAATGAGTATCACTCAGTGAGAATTCAAAAAATGCTGAGAAAACTAAACATAAAAAGGGGGGAAAAGGTGCACATGAAAATGAAAACAAATGATAGGTTAAAAAAACCTATCCCCTAGAAATATGATTTCCTCCCCAATGGGAGCAGCAGAAGAGAGATTTATTCATGACTCATTCAGAAACAATGAACCCTGTATCCAACAGGCTCAGGCACTCTCCTGGGGAAATGGGGACCCTGAGATCTGCCGTCATCCTTCCACGCAGCTCACACTTCAGGGAAAGACCAGACAGCTAATGTGACAATTGCACTACAGCATTTTAACAACAGGATGTGGAGGAGGAGGGCAGTATCTACCTGTTGATTGGCCTTGTGGCCCAGGATGGGTTCATTTACCCTGTCAAATTCCATAGTCCCACGTCAATACCTGGTGAGATCACCATCTTATTGGTGGGCAAGGTCAATCCTAAAGGGGTGCCCATTAGAGCTCGTGCCCATATTTCACTCCCAAACTGGCCCCTCACTGTGTACCTTCTTGTTCCAGGCACTCGTGCACACCTGGAGCCATGTAATCTTTGGGGCTCCCATTAGTTCCTTCCTGTGCTGGGCAGAAAAAGGGCAGTCCTTCCCCACATCCTTTGCCTCCATTTATTTGAAATGCCTTATAATGTACTGATTTAAAAAATCAAGCTTTGGATCCATCTGCAAGAACACTGTTGTAATAAATGTACAAATCTATCCTGTAACCAATGTGGTGGATGCCCCCTCAGCTGAGGCACATTGCACAGTGCAAAACGAACAACACCATACCAACAGCCTTGGTAGATATCACTATTCCTATTTTCAGAGAGGGAAATAGGGTTCGGCTAGATGAACAGAATTGTCCCAAGTCATGTGAGTTTTTAAAATGACAGAGCAGACATTAAATTCATGTAGGCCTGACTCAAAGCCCCTGCTCCCCCCACTCTGAAATGCCGGCTGCCCAAAGCGTTCTGTCATTCCAGTGGCCATTTCTGCTATTCTCTGCAAAGGGTGACCACTTTACAGTTTAGACCATCCCCTCTAATAACTCACCAACCTTCTCTGATTCATTGTACAGAAGCACTTCTAACTCATTAGGCATTCCCTCTCTTTAGTCTGTGTTTCAAAACTCATTATTCAACATTTATCTACACCAAACTGTATTTGCCATCCATTAGCTCTCTGCTAGCCTGAGGTGCCCAAATGAGCAAAATTCTCCTCCATCAGAATGCACTGCACCTCATTATTTGTTTTCCCCCCATAATTTAGTAGCATCTGCAAATTTCCAAGCTTGGTTTTGAACGTTGGAGCTGTAATGTCAGTAATACAAATCATGCACGATAATGCTGAGCTGAAATAAACATCTTTATTTTCACCTCAATCGAGCTGGCAATGCAATTATTATTGTGGCCCATATTCCACGAGCTATTTCCCTTATCTTATCCCAGAGTACAAAGATTAGAGAGAGTGTTAGAATAAGTAGCCCAAACTAGACATTAGCAAGATGAAATACCAACAGTGGCTTTGTGGAGCTTTGCCGTTTACAATGTCAAGTGTTCTTTCATTTTTAACGTGACTATGGGCGTGCATTCCCCCTAAAAGGAAAAGATTCCATCCTCTCCTCCACTAACCTGAACATCTACTGACTAATCATTCATATTCAGGCATTTACAGAGAATCATCAAGCATTCATCTGATACCAAATCAGTACTGAGCTGCAGACGCTTAAATAATCATCACTCCTTCAAAATGCAAGTCAGAATTCTACAGTGAGTAATCATAATAGGTACCATTTCTTGAGCATTGATCCCATGCTAGGCTTGACTATTTACTTTTCCTTACCACAAGCATTAGGGTAGCTATTCATATTTCTCATGTCACAGAGAAGGCCATGGAGGAGGAGAAAGGTCAAGGTACTTGCTGAAACCATATAGCAAGAATACACCAGAATAAGATTTCAACATAGGCTTGCCGAATTTCACAGGCCATGATCCAGCTAATTAAAAAAAATCAGCCTCTTATGTGATAATAATTATGAAATAAAGAACATGAACAAAATGAAGAAGATCTTTAAAACCCAGCCACTGAGATAAGCTGGATTTTTGCTGTGCAGAAAGGCGTCCTTTCCCTAATCTTATTCCCACTCGCCAACAAGGACTGTGTTGGCAAGACATGATGCCCTCCGTTCTACACGTGAAAATTAAGTTACACTGCGAATATCCCGGAATATCACAAAAGACTGTGGGAGAACCAGGTGTTTAATGGGAAAAGAGGGATACTGACTACCCAGAGAAGTGAGTGTATGTTGTGGAAATGGTAAATGAGAGTCAAATCCCCATTACTTCCCTACTTTGATAGGGGGCATAATGAAATGTACAAGCATGAAAATACTTCAATGAATAGTGTGCTCTACAATTATAAGCCGATCACTAGCTTCTGTCTTGTTTGCCACTATATTCCCAGACCCCCAAATGTGCTCACTAAATATCCACAGAAGGAATGACTATCCCGTTGTCATTCCCAGCTTGTTTGCACAGTATACCTTAAGGTGTAGCTCTTAGAGAACCAGTACGACACCCAGCTGGGGAAGGTAGATTAAGGACTATGGTTCCAAGAAGGAGCAGATGGGGCAAAGCAGTGCTTAGAAAATGAGAGCTCAGAGGACAGAGAAGCTCTGAATGGTGAGTACCTTGGTTTAGGATGAGGGATTTGTATGCACCTAGCTTAAGAAAGCAGAACAAAGAAAGGAATAAGCCAATATCCCCTGAGGAGGAAGCGAGCCAGGGAAAGAAAAGCAAACTGTGTGTGTGTATGTGCGTGTGTGTGTGGGTGGGTGTGTGTGTGTGTGTGTGTGTGTGTGTGTGTGTGATGGAAAAAGACTCAGGAGGGAGCACCTGGGTGGCTCAGTTAGCTAGGCATCCAACTTTGGTTCAGGTCACGATCTCAAGTTCAAGCCCAACATTGGGCTCTGTGCTGACAGCTCAAAGCCTGAAGCCTGCTTCGGATTCTGTGTCTTATTCTCTCCCTGCCCCTCCCCTACTTGTGCTCTGTCTCTCAAAACTAAACAAATGCAAAAAAAAAAAAAAAAAGACTCAGGAAGAGGAGCTCAAATACTTCGAGGTGCATGTTGTCCTAACCAACCTAAGACTGGCCTTCATCTCATCAGACAGCAAGATGTGGACCGTCAACTGGACTAGGTGAGAACTTACATAAATGTTGTCTTGAAGCACTGAAAATCCTCAGCCACATTTGGGAAGAGGTGGCCATCAGGGCAGAGTGGACAAGAAATCCAATAACATTAGGTACCTACTATGTGCAGAGTGTTTGGTAATTTGAATGAAAACGATGTATGGTAGTGAGGTCTCTTGCCATTTAAGAATGCTTTGATGTGGAAGGCTGTGGTTTGGCCCAGATTTTACTATCCTTCTTTCACTTGGGAGCTGGTCTTTCTGACAAGGTCTGGCTCATAAAATCTTCAGACCAGTCGGAGAGTGAGATAGCCTTAGGTCACACTGCCAGAGGGATGGGAGGATGCCCTTGTGGCCACCCCCTGCCCCACTTTCCTCCTCGTTATCTCAAACCTTAGAGCCACAGTGAGACTAGAAGTCAGAGGGTAGGGAGGTCTATCCCTGACAGCTGTCACGCCTAGAAGTTAGGTCTGACATTGATATCTGGGAAGAGGATAGAAATTCTGTCTTCTTAAAATGCTAGTCAAAGTATGAGAATCCCTACTCTCAAGTCTTGGAGACAAAAAAAAAAAGGGTTCCCCAGAATCTGAGCAACCCTCCAGGTTCAAACAGTTCTATCCAGCTTAGTTGGGTAGCCTGGGTCACTGTTCCACAGTGTACTCCTCCTGTGCAGCTCCTGGGGAATTGCTTCTCAGATCTCAAAACCAGGAAAATGTGTGTTGCAACAATTGATTCACTTTCATCTTTTGGACATGGGCTTTTGTGACTAACCATGAATCTCACTCTGCAACAAGGACTTAGACGTTCAAGGCAAAATTTACTCCCTACTGCTAATCATTTTCTTGGCATTATTATTTCCTTACTTTATTTTGTGCCTCGTGGGACTGTTTCAGGTTTGTTTTTTTTTTTAATTATTGTGGGTTATTTGTGCTTTTGTATATAACTTCAAATATTCTGTGGACTAAGGCAATGGATAATTATACACAGAAATGATTAATGAGAACAGGCACAGGAGGGAAAGAACAAGGCCTATAGTCCCAATCTCCAATGGCCCTTCAAGTGCCCCTACTTGGATTTCAAATAGCTAAGTAACTATTTTCACAATTGGCAAGTATCCAAGATACTGAATCATGGTAAGAAGGAAAGTGCTGATGAGGAGACCTCGGGTCTAGCTCAGCTCTGTCTGTCTCAAGCCAGGTGACCCCTGTGTACCTCGCTAAATCTGTATGTCTCTTTGTCTCCTCACCTATAAAATTTAATGTTTGAACTAGCTCAGAGTTGGTGAACTATAGCTTTTGGGCCAAATTTGACTCATGCACTGTTTGTACAGCCTGTAAGCTAGAAAGGTTATTTAAGTTTTTAAAAAATTTTGTTTGTTTATTGTTTTTAAGGTTTTAAAAGAATTATTAAACAAAAGGAAGGAGGGGCATATGGGTGGCTCAGTTGGTTGAGCATCCGACTCTTGATTTCGGCTCAGGGTTCAAGCCCCCTGTTGGACTCTATGCTGACAGTGTGGAATCTTCTTGGATTCTCTCTCACTCCCTCTCGCTCTGCCTCTCTCCCTCCCCCACAAAAAAGAAAAAGGAGGAGAACTTAGAGGAGGAAGGGGAGGAGAATAGGTAACAGAGAGGATACATAGCCCACAAAGCCTAGAGTATTTACCATCTGGCCCGTTATGAAGTTTGCCAACTCCTGGGCTAGCTGATGGCTAGTTTCTTCAAGTTCTCAGTTTCCTGTACAATTCTATAACCCAAATAAATCCCTTCACCTTGCTGTATCTTAGTTTCTTCCCCTGTATAATATAGCCTAGCATTGCAATAGGATGATTGTAAAGCCCAGAGATTGTGGGGGGGGGGAAGGAGGAGGTGTTCAGAAAGCATAATATGATAAAAATATAAGAGGGCATCATAAGTGATATAGAGACTATTTTCTATTTAATTTTAAAAGGGCACTAGCCCATATTGACAGAGAAATGGCACAGAAGCCATGGGCATGCCATATGAAAAACACAAGTCTCCACGTGGCCCTGGGATCTGGGATGGTAGGTCCTGGACCTACCTCGGGTTTTCAGCAAAGCCAAGGGCAGTGTCACAGGCATGGCAGCTCTGGCCGCTCTCGCCCGAGAGCCTTAGGGCACAGAGGCTGTCACCTGACTTCATGATTAGGATCCCAATCCACCTTAGGGTCCACATCAGGCGTCACCCTCCAGATGAGGGCGGGTTCCCTACACAAACACACATTAGGGATACTGACTCACACTCACCTTCCACCGACTCTTCTGTGTCTCTTCTCCCTGCAAAAGGCGGACACTACCATGCATCCAAGAATATAAACTTGCAGTTGTTGGGAGCCTGTTCTGGGCCAGGTGCTTTACATATTTTATTTCATTTAATTTTGGTAGGAACCCTGCGGAGTGGGTCTTATATTCTCCTTACAATGATGAAGAACCCATAAAGATTCAGAGTGGTAAAGTAATACCCCCAGATCATAAACTAGCGCATGGCATGTCACCACAGGCTCCTTCCCTACTGCATGCTCCATCTGCTCTAACAACCAGGCAGGTGTGAGCTACGCGAGTCATTCCAATCCTTCCTCACATTCAGTCCCTCACCCAGACCTGGGGGGCAATCCCTCCTGGCACCATCCCTCCTTTCCCTCTGAATCCAGGCCTGGGTAAACTGCGCTGTCCCTAGCTGTTCTTCCCCGCTGGGACTATGCCTTTTTCTGATCCATTCTGCCCCAACTGCAAGGTTAGCCTCTAACTCATCCCATCATTACACTAGTCTGCTGATCAGAAGTCCCTGATGTCTTTCTAATTCTTCTCCCATCAAGTCCAACTTGCAGGCCTCTGTTCATCCCCTGACCACACCATGGGAGGCCTCATTCCTTCCCATGCATCTCTGTCCGGGTCTAGTCATCCCTGTTTGGAGGAACTCTTTGTGCCTCTGGCCAGGCCTGCATCATGTCTTCTCTTCTCCATGCATCCAAACTCTCCACATCTTAATGTCCACACTCCCTCCACACAGACTCCTCTTCCCTATCCTGTTCATTCTTCTCTTGTTATACCCAGATCGCAGTATCCTCACCGACCAGAGACCACCAGGGAGACCGAGTCACACATGCAAAGGCAAAGGGCTTTATTACGGGCTTAAGCTCGGGCTCACAGACTTCACCAGCATATGGGTCCGTGCTGAGAGCCTCGAACAAGGGCAGAGTAGGGTTTTTATGGGGTTTGAGATGGGGGAGTTACAGAAGTTGTGACATGGGAACAGTGATCCAATCATAATAGTTCAACATCATTGACAGCGGGTTTGACCATACACATTATCTAGAGTATTCGTTACTTTTGGTGGGATCCAATTACAACATTTAGAGTACCTTTAAATTCAACCAATCACAGAGCGAGCCTAGGGTCTTGTTCGGCGACTAACAGGTTAACTTTAACATTAGGTAACAGGGTCCTATCTATAGTTTCTATCTCCAGGCCTCTCCCTTAGTAATGTGGAGGGTGGTCGCTGGACTTTCCTGATTGGGTGTTGCAAGGGTGGTTTCTCCTGCCTTGGGCAATGTGTAACTGCCTGATAGTTTCAGGAAAGCTGAAACTCAGGCCTTCTAGTTCAGAGGGGGAAACTTAAAGCCTGTCATGGAGTCAGTTTGGTTTAGACGTTTAGACTTGTGGCCTTACACTCTTAATTTCTGAAACATGTATTATTTATAACACTCTCACTGGTTATTCAGCTCAATGGACTTGATATGTTCTGGAGAGAACAAATTTTATTTCCAATCTCATTTGAATCCTGATGCTTTCAGTTCATATATAGCATTAAGCTATAAAGTCCAGATTTTTCATATGTATAAAAGGAGACTGATCATATCCATTCCAAAGGGTTTTTCTGAGGGTTAACATTTAAAATGTCGTGAATCAAGGCTAATAGATAGTAGGCAATTAAAATATCTTTCCTTTTTAGGCTACCACTGTGTTTATACAACATACTCTACACAACTCAGTGCTCTATTTCCAGTCTTTTTTTTCTTTTCCTCTCATTTTTTTCTTCCGTAGAAACTATGTATTTCAACTACAATGTGAACACCATGAAAGAAAGGACCACACTTTATATTTCTTCTTTCATTACTCTAGCCTTTGGGATTTTGTTGAACATACAGGAACTAATAAATAAAATATTTGATATTGATTAAGTAGAGTCTCTCCTAGATAATGGGGGAAATCAGTGGCTTTACCTTCAACCCAAGGTAATCAATATAATCCTATGAGAAAGTTTACCCTCAGGCAGTGCTTTGCAAGTTTTCTTATTCATATTTTTATTGGAAGGAAACAAATATTCTCATCAAAAGTAATTTTTTTAGAAATATTAGATAAAAATTACAGCATGATAGGATTGATAATTTGTGTAATTTTATAATCATCTCCAATCATTTTTCAGGGTAGGCAGTATATTTTAATGACATAAAATAGTCAAGAAATAACCTTATCACAAACACAAGATGGCTGTTTGGGCTGATCATACTTTCTTTCCCTTGCCCACACATTCACTCAGTATTGTTTCTTGAGGTCCTACCACGTAACGAACAGTACAGGTGCTAGGACTATAAAGACGAACCATTTGAGTTTTCTCTCAACAACCCCACTCTCAGGGGGAAATACAGAGTCCTAGCAGTATGAGGTGACTGCCAAGGTCACTCTGGGAATGCTTCACAGCACGGGGGCTGAGGTTGGAAGGATGACCATGAATGGACTCAAAGGCTGCAATAAGGCAGGGCCAGAACATTCCAGGAAGCCAATGCCTTTGTAAACACTCTATTATCTCTTTAGAGCTGAGCTCAACTAGGCTGTACTCAATTTGATAACCGGATTAATGGATTAATCATTGTCCTTTTATTATAGCAGAAGGTGCACCCTGGAGCAAGGAGATCTGGATTAGGAAATTTATATTTTGAACGTAAACAGTTACTCCTTTGGGTTAATTAAATTACCTTTGGGGTTTTTTATTCTCAATTTACAAATTTTGGTTAAAAATTCCTCCTCTAACTAGAGTGCCTTGGTGGCTCAGTCAGTTAAGCCTGACTCCTGATTTCTGCTCAGGTCATGATCTCACAGTTTGTGGGTTTGTGGGCTGACAGCACAGAGGCTGCTTGGAATTCTCTCTCCCTTTCTTTCTTCCCTCCCTTCCCCTGCTTGCACATTCATTCTCTATCTCTCTCTTTCTCTATCTCTCTCTCTCTCTCTCAAAATAAATAAATAAACTTTAAAAAAATACTAGCTCCACAAATTTACAAAAAGTAATAATTCCTCCTATGACTCTAAAAAGTTATTATAACACTTGGGAACAATTTTCACTAAACTGCTTTACAAAGTTTTTGCTACTCTGAAAATATTAGAGCATTGAAGGAGGCCACAAAGCATAGTGGGTAAAGCATAGACTGCTAGTTAGCCACATGGGGGCCCCAAACTGTAGCTATTTCATGTTCCATCTGTGTGGCCGAGGGCAAGTTTGTTAAGCTTTCTGGAACCTGAATACTTGGGAAACAAAAGGGAAAAGATGAAATGAGATGAAAGTCAAATACCTGGGGTAATCCAGCAAAAATGTTTGTTTTCTCCCTTTTCTACTTAACAAAGACTAAAGGTCTTCAGCTTCCAAGAAGATGGAGTAGACATACTTTTCCCTACTCCTCCCACCAAGTACAATGGAAAATTCTGAACATTATAATTAAAATAATGCTACAAAGACTCTGAGAGTTGTAGAGGGAAAAAAAAAAAAAGACGAGATCAAAACTTAAGATCAAAGGAAGGACACAGACACAATGGTCAGTGCCTTGAGATTTCTCTTTGTCTCACATATCTCAGACACGGAGGTGAAGAAGCTGGCAACCTGGAAATTCCCATAGAGGTAGACAAAATAATGTCCCAATGGAATTCCATTCTCTTTAGCCAAAGGACTAGGGAAAAGAGCAACCCAGCAAGTCAGAAAACTTACAGACAATAGCTGCTTTGTTCTGGCCAAACACCACCAAAAAAACAAAACAAAACAAACAAACAAAAAAAAAACAAAGAAAAAACATGGCTCTGTTTCTCCCGATGCAAAGGCTAAATGGAAAACCTACTTAAATCCTCATCAGACTGTGATGAGGCACCGGGTGGTATCAAAGAAGGCCAAATAGAGAACTAAGACTTTTATCCCCATGGCAGGGAGCAGTTTTTCACCCACAGTTTTAGTGGAGACCACCTGGGGAGCCCGAGTTCTGATTCCCACCTGGCAGTAAGCAGGAGCCCTACAGTCAGCTGTCAGTGGAAGTTCAGTAGGGAACCTTCTTTTCTACATGCACATGAGATGGTGCTCCTCCCTCTGATTGACAAATCGTCACAAAAAGCCACTTAAAACAGAAGATTTAAAAATGATCCAGAGTGCCATAATATAATATGAAATTGAAAATCGCTCATTTTACCAAGAACAAAGAGAATCCTAAAATGAATTGAAAAAAATAGATGCCAACACCAAGATGTTATATATCAGAATTATCTGGCAAATATTTAAAAGCAGTCATGATGAAAATGTTTCAGTGATCAATAATGAACACACTTAAAACAAATGAAAACTTAGAAAGCTTCAGCAACAAAAAGAGAGTAACAAATAGACAACAAAAATAACTAAGTGAAAATAGGAAACCTGAAAAACTCAAGATGAAATAAAATTTCAGAGGATAGCCTTAATAATAAAAGGAAAGAGACAGAGGAAAGAATCAGGAGGACAGAACAGGAAAATTTACCCAATCTGAGAAAATCGAGAAAAAAAAAGAATAGAGCTTCAGTGACCTAGAGTCTAAAATAAACATTTAACACCTGTGTCATCACAGTGTCAGAAGAGAAGAAAGTGGGCAGGGATGAAAAAGAACTCAAAGAAATAATAGAAGAAAACTTCCCAAAATTTGACAAAAGATATAAATCTACAGATTCAAAAAGCTGAGTAAACCTCAGATAGGATGGACCTAAAGAAATCTCTACCAAGACATACCATAATTAAACTTCCAAAATCTAAGAGAAGAAAAATTACTGAAAGTGGCCAGAGAAAAATACATCTTGCCCATAAAGAAAACCCAATGTGACTGACAGCATTTTATTCATCAGAAACCACGGAGGCCAGAAAATAAGTGGCCCGACATTTTTCACATGCTTAAGAAAAGAACTGCCTGGGTGGCTCAGTCTTTAAGCCTCCCACTTCGACTCAGGTCATGATCTCACGTTTGTGGGTTCAAGCCCCGCATCAGACTCTGTGCTGACAGCTCAGAGCCTGGAGCCTGCTTTGGATTCTGTATCTCCCTCTCTTTCTGCACCTTCCCCACTTGTGCTCTGTCTGTTCCTGTCACTCAAAAATAAATGTTAAAAAATTTTAAAAATAATAAATAAAATACTGCAACATAAAAGAAAAGAAAAGAAAAGAACTGCTAATCATAATCGTTAACCCAGCAAAAATATGCTTCGAGACAAAGGAGGAAATAAAGAATCAAGAATAAGGGGAAATGAAGATCTTTTGTCACCAGCAGACCTACCCTTAAAATATGGCTAGGCTATCAGGGTGCCTGGGTAGCTCAGTTAAGTGTCTGACTCCAGCAAAGGTCTTGACCTCTCAGCTCTGAGTTCAAGCTCCATGTCAGGCCCTGTGCTGACAGCTCAGAGCCTGGAGCCTGCTTCAGAGTCTGTGTCTCCGTCTCTCTGCCCCTCCCCTACTTGCTCGCACGCACACACTCTCTCTCCCCCCCCAAAAAATAAATAAACATTAAAAAAAATTTTTTAAAGAGTGGCTAGGTTACGTTATCTAAACAGAAAGAAAGTGATAAGAGGAGGAACAAAGGAACATCAGGGAAAAATAAAATAACACAGGAAGCCAAAATATGGATCAATTCAGTGGGCTCTCCTCCTCCTGAGTGGCCTAAATTATTGATCCCTGTGGCAGGAAGCAATTTTCCACACACAGTTTCAGCGGAAACTGGAGAGCCAGAGTCCATGTTCCTACCTAGAGGTAAGGAGGGACCCTCCAGTCAGGTGCCAGTGGAAGTAGAGTAGGGAACCTGGGTTCAAATTTTGACCGTTGAAGCAAACATCATACGACCGTCTGATGTAGTTCTAAATGATGTGAAGGAAATATTTATTTAAAGTAATTATATTATAAATTGAGGAGACTAAAGGGACTTAAAAGAAAGTAAGATGTCTATGTTTCACTTACTCTGGTAAAATGACACCACCAGTAGACTCTGATAAATTACTTGTATATAATATAGTATCTAGAGCAACCACTAACAAAGCTATGTAAAGAAATATACTCAAAAGCACTATAGATAAATCACAATGGAATTCTTAAAAAGTGTTCAACTATACGAAGACTAGGAAAAGTAAACAGAGAAGTGAAAAACAGAGATAACACACAGAAAACAAAATATTAAAAGTTAATCCCTAATATATTAATATTAAAATAAAATATAAATGGTTTAAACACACCAATTAAAAGATGGGTTATCAGGGTGGATTATAGACCATCATGAAACTATATGCTGTTTACAAACCTTACTACAACTGCATCAATATAGTCAGGTTGAAAAGATAAATATCCATAAATTTTCTATATGAATATAAACACATATATACATATATATAAATATAAAGATATATGTAGAGAGAAATAAAGATACATCATGAAAATATTAATCAAAGGCAAACAGGAAGGCCTATATGAATAACAGATAAAGTACACTTCAGAGCAAAGAACATCGTTGCAACACAAGAAAGATATTATATGATGATAAAATGGTCTATGCACCAAGAAAATATAGCATTATAAAAATGTAGGCCACAAACATAACTCTAAAATATGTGGAGCAAGTACTATCGGAACTGAAGGAGATATAGAAAAACCCACAGTCATAGTAGGAAACTTTAACCCCATTCTCTAAACAATTGATAGAACAATGAGACAGAATATCAGTGAGGGTAGAGAAGTCCACAACATCATCAATCAACAACAGCAAAATAAACATTCTTTTGAAGTCTCACCAAGATGGACTACATACTGGTTATAAAGCAGACCTCAACAAATTTAAAAGAACTAAAAATCCAACAGCTTGTTTTCTGACCCCAATGGAATAGAACTAGTTGTCAATAACAGAAAGAAATATGAGAATCTCCCAATACTTGGAAACTGTACAATGTTGTCCTAAAACATATTCCAGAAGGTCAAAAACGATGTTTTGAAGACAATCAAAAATGTACTGAACTGAATGAAAATAAAAATACAACATTTCAAAATTCGTGGCATATGACTTAGAGGGAAACATAGAGGACTAACTACATGACTCAGAAAAAAGTTCAAATCAATAATATAAGCTCCAAACCCAAGAACTTGAAGAAAGTAAAGGAAGCACAAAATGAAAGGGAAAAGAATACTACCAATGACAGTAAAGAGGAGGGATCAATGAAATTGAAAAAAAAATAGAGAAAAACAATGAAGCAAAGAGCTAAGTCTTTGAAAAGATCAATGGAGCTGAGAACACTCCAGCAAAACTGACAAAAGAACCAAAATTAGGAATAAAACTGAGTATTCTTACAGACATCAAAAGAATGAGGGAATATATTTTTTAAATTATCTATATCATAAATTTGAAACTTTTATAGAATGGCCTAATTTATAGAATTTCTAAAAACTCACTAACTAGCTACTACAAGTCAACATAATGAGATATATTATTTAGATAATCCTATTATACCTATTAAGAAATGTGAATTCATAATTTTTAAAACTCCCCCAAAGAAGAAATCCTCAAACCCAGATAGTTTCACTGAGAAATTTTCAAGGGAATAAAGATGAATCAACATCAATTTATATGGTCTCTTCTGGAGAATAGAGAAGAGAGAAATTCTTCACTATTCACTTTATATTAATTTTATATGGACATATATGAACATTTATGCGAAGTCCCTACATAACAGTTGTTATATGTGTGTATACATATATTTTCCTCATGATTACAAATGTAAAAATCTTTGAGAAAATATTTGCAAGTAGAATTTAGTGATATACAAAAACCCCTGTATACTATTACCAATTGAGGTTTTTCCCTTTGACACTCAGAAATGTGAAGCTGATTAAATATTTGAAAATCAAACATAATCTAACATATTAATAGGCTAAAGAAGAACAATCACATAATAATATCAATCAATGCAGTAAAAGCATTTAATAAAATTTATCACTCATGATAAAAACTATCAGAAAATAAAGAGAAGAGGATCTTTCTAAGCTTCATAAATAGCATCTACAAAAATCTACAGGTAACATACCTAATGGGGGAAAACTGAATAATTTCTCCCTAAGGTGGGAAACAAAGCAAAAATGTCTCTTTTCATCACTTTTGCTCAACATAATGCTGGAAATCATAGCCAGTGCAAAAAGGCAAGAATCTACAAAAAAATACTCCTTGCATTAATAACTGATTTCAGTGAGATTACAGAATAAACATAAAAAATATCAGTTGTATTTCTGTATACTAGTAATGAACACATGAATTTAAGTGAAAATAAAAATATACCATTAACAATCACTCAAAAATTAGTAATTATATCTAAATCTACCAAAATATGTTATACACTGACAACTACAAAATGACAATGAAGGAAATCAATGACCTATATAAATGGAGAGATAGATGTACAGTGTTCATGGATTGAAAGACTGAATATAGCACATATGTCAAATTTCCCCAAATTTATATATATATATAACAAAACTTCTATTAAATTCCTAGCAAGTGTTTTTTTTGGGGAGGGGGAGGGGCACATATGAACAAGATTATTCTAAAATTTATATAGAACAGCAAAGGAATCAGAATAGCCAAAACAATTTTGAACACACACACAAAGGAAAGAACAAAGTGGAAGGAATCAGTGTAGTGAATTTCAAGACTTGTTATACCTATAGCAATTAAAACTGTATGACATTAGGGAAGGATAAACCTATAGATCAATGGAATAAAGATAGCACTCAAAAATATACCCATGCATTTAGGATTTTTGACAAAGACTCAAAAGTAATTCAATGGAGAAAAGATTGTTTTTTTAAACAAATAGCACTAGAGAAATTGGACATCCATAGACAACGCAAAACAAAATGAAACAAACTAAGCTTGATTAAATTCTCAGATTGTACACAAAAATTAACTCAAAACATATCATAAATTCATTTTTAATCACTTATAAATAAATTTAAATATAAGCAGAAAACTATAAAACTTTTAGAAAATGCAGAAGGTCATCAGAATTTAAGACTAAGAGTCCTTGGACTTTATATCGAAAGCATAATTTATAAAGATAAATTTGGCTTCATCCAAATTGAAAACGTCTGCTCTACAAAATGCCCCATTTGTGGTTTTTAAATGAATTACTGAATAATGGAAAATATTTTCAAACCACATATTCAACAAAGGAATAGCATCTAGGATACACAACTAATTTTCAAAAGTCAACAGTGAATAAACAAATTACAATTGGGCAAGACATAAAGAGAAGTTTCACCAAACAAGATATTCAGATGGAAAATAAGCACATGAAAAATATTCAGCATGATTAGGTAGTAGGGAAGGTCGATTAAAGCTGCAATGAGGCCTCATTACCAAGCTATCAGAGTGTCTAAAATAAAAAATAGCGACACCCCCAAATGTTTTCAAGGATGTGGAGAAATTGGCTCATTCATACATTGCTGGTGGGAACATAAAATGGTGAAGACATCTGGAATACAGTTTGGCAGTGTTTTCAAAAAGTAAATATGCCACTATCATATGACCCATCAACTACTGGATATGCATCTCAAAAAAATAAAATAAATTATGTTCACATAAAAATCTGCACATGAATTTTATATCATCTGTACTTGAAATAGCCCAAACTGGAATTAACCTAATTCTCCTTTCATTGGTGAATAGTAAAACAGGAAAAAAGAAAGAAAGAGAAAGAAAGAAAGAAAGAAAGAAAGAAAGAAAGAAAGAAAGAAAACAAAGAAAACTATGGTGCATCCATACCATGGAAAACTACTCAGCAATGAAAAAGGACAAATTATTGACACATGACTCTCTAGATGATGATGCTAAGGGATAAAAGTCAATCTCAGAATGTGCACTCTGTGTGATTTAAGTTTCATACCACTGTTGATTCACACAGACTACTGGAATCAAGAATTTAGTGGTTGCCAGGAGGTAATGAGAAATTCAAGTTGATAGGAAATTTACTAGAAGAGAGTGATATGAGGGATCCTTGTAGTGATAAAAATTTTCTATATTTTGATTGTACTAATATCATTATCCTGATTGTGATGTTGTATCATTTTTGCAAGATGTTACCATTTTGCCATCTCAAATTTTTTAAAAAATGAATTAAACTGCTTGATGGGTGGGACATTAACCTTATGCTAGTCCTCCTTGGAAAGAAGTACATTTGA
Source organism: Crocuta crocuta (assembly GCF_008692635.1). Classification (NCBI taxonomy): domain Eukaryota; kingdom Metazoa; phylum Chordata; class Mammalia; order Carnivora; family Hyaenidae; genus Crocuta; species Crocuta crocuta. The sequence goes on from NW_027530500.1 coordinate 4,775,643, forward strand.
TATTTTGTCCAATGTCCCCATATAAAGGCACACTGTCACTATGCAATCTTCTATCAAAGAAGCACAAAGACACATTTACTGCATCTGTAAGAAATTCCACCGATTCATTTACACTTTCAGGAAGAAGGGCTCTTAGGTTTGTGGCACAGGAAAGGAAGCTATCATGGAATGCTTCTATTTTCCGGAGACAAGTCATAAATTAACACCTGAGAGAAGCTTCCACATTTTAAAAGCTAAGCCAGAGAGCATGTAAAAAAAAGCTTGATAGGATGGAGAGGAGTCAGGAAATCATTTCACAGGAGGAGTAGTTAAGTTAAGGAAATTTAGCATGGAGAGGAGAAACGTTCGCAGGTACCTGTGTTGGAAGGGCTGTTGGGCTAGAAAGATAGGAGCTTATTTCCTTTTACATATAAAACATGTTTCCCAAAGGGTGGTGCACATAGATCATCTTAGATGGTGTGACACCTAATGTATTTCATGCTCTTTGTTATGCTCTCATTTGTATATGCATTAGAAAGACAAAAATAGCACATGTAGCAATACAAATTTTTCACTTATAATAGGATATATACATTCTCTATTAAATGTATATCTAGCTTTAAAAAGACATTTTTTAAAAAAGAAAACTGTAAATAAATAAAAGTATTGATGACCATGACAAATTTGAAGACCATTTATGAAGGCTACTGTGCATATTCACTGGAGACGAATGCCTATTTATCAGTTTTAGTCTTCAGTCAGACCTAACAAAATGCATCGAAGATGTTAGAAGAAGGGTTCTTACCACAGTTGACAATCTGGAAAAAGTGATCTTTTAGATCCTTTCCTGACATTGCAGGATCTTAGGATCCATGACTTTCTGAGAGGGTTTATGGAAGACCCGTGGAAATCAGCTTATTGCATAATCGTGGCTGATGTAGTAAAAATCATTGTAAAGACATTATCTCGACCTTAGAAAGAGCAATCGGCAAAGTCAATTCTCAAAATTGCTTGTCCTTTGATCCAATGTTACTTTCTAGGTAGGAACAGTTTTTACACAAGGGATTTGGGGACTCTCTCATAGTTTCCTACACAATTGGTCCAGTGCAACTGGGAAACTGCTTTTATTTTATTATTATTTTGTTTAATTTTAATTTATTATTTTGAAAGAAAGAGAGAGAGAGTGCAGATGAGGGGCAGGGTGGGGGGGAAGGTAGGGAGGGGGAGAGGGAATCCCAAGCAGGCTTTGAGCTGTAAACACAGAGCCTAATGAGAGGTTCAATCTCACAAGGGGTCAGATCATGACCTGAGTTGATATCAAGAGTCAGATGCTTAAATGACTGAGCCACTCAGGTGCCCTAGGAAAAGACTTTTAGTAACCACCCTGATGAATTTACCATGCACTCTATTCAGGAATGATTTCTCTAGATTACAAAAATCGAGCACATCCACCCTCATTTAAGGTCACAGTCAGGAAGCCCAGGTTATAGTGCTCTTTCTGAGCTAGAAACTGTAATTCTGTTTCAGTTTATGGCAATTTAAGAGTTATTTGTTTATACTGAAGACTATTTATGGCATAGGATATACTATGCAGATTATTTATCCTCCAGGATACTGGGAAAAGTCCATATTTTTGAATGGAGTTTAGCTTACTACTGTAAAATGTCTACAATAACTTTCTTAAGGTATTCATGGTTTAAATCAATAAGCCCTGGGTATATAGAGCTATAACATTTGCCAGTAAGGAAAAGTGGAGAAAGAATACATCGAAGATTGCAGGAAATTTTTATTTTAATTCTATCTCAATAATAAGCTTGTACAAACTCTTAAAAATATTGGTGATTTTCATTTCTTGTGTTCCATATTGAACAGAGATTGCACATAAACTTATACCTTATGGATTGACTGAACATTTGCAACAATAACATTTATCTATTAGTCTTAATGTGTCATATACTGTACTCAATATTTCATATACAGAAATCCATTTATTCTCCTCAACAGCTCTTAAGGTTGGTAATATTTACAAATAGGAAGAATAAGATATGTCCAGCTATGCATAGTGATGCTGGTATTTGACCCCAGGCATCTGAACATTATTGAGCATCTAAGTAATGACTTTCAAAGTTTCTTATCCACCATAAGTTATAAGTTATATGAAATAAGCTCTCCATAGATATCACACACACACACATAATGGAAACACTTTTGAAGTGACAGAAGCCATGCACCTGCAATATTTTTCTCATCTATTTCACCTTTAAAATTCTAGTCAAGGCCCATGAAACTAATTTCACAACTCATCAATATATTGCAGTCCACCTCTTGAAATAAAATGCACAGTGCACTATCTTTGCTAAGTAGGAAATTAGGGGTTGCAAAAATAAAAAAAGGATGAAGACCCTATGTCCAAGTACTGAGGTTACAGGAGACTGAGAGGTTGATGAGTGGTGCCCAAGGCAAGCCATTGTAGTATGCCCAAATTGCTACAAAAGAGAGCAGAGTGCTTGGAGCTTCCATACAAACATAAAGTGCTTATCATTTATGGAAGCAATATGGTGTGACGACAAAACCATGCATATTGGAGCCAAGAAAATGGAAGCCTGGATCTGCCAATTACTATCCAAGGGCTCTTAGGCCAATAATCTCTCTGTGATCTTGTGTGTTCTTCTGAAATAACGTAGCAGATGTGTTGCTGCTGGAAATCACATACCCTTATCCTACTTATGAGCTCAACCACAACTGCAGTGGACAGAATCATCTAAGCCGACTTACCCTGAGGGAGTCTCATTTCCAAGCCCAGTCTTGTGTCTTTTCCAGAACTTTTGGATCTCCTACATGTTAGGAGGAATCAAGGCCCAAGGAGGCAGTCTTCAACCAGTGTAAGCCCTAACTTTGAGTTTTCAGAAAAGTAGGAAACTGTTCTCTACTCTTCCCAGAGATCCCACAGAATCGAGCCCCCACTGCCTACAGAAGTTACCAGCCCGTTACCCTTTATGTTGACTTCTTCTTTTTTGTATTAGTCTCTCCACTTTCTCACTCATACTTCCTGGGATCTCCTCCCAAATAAACTACCTGCACCCAAAGTCTTGTCTCAGTCTCTGCCGGCAGTGTAACATGAATAAGAAAAACAAAACAGATATAAAAGTGGTTTTGAGGACTCCATAAGAGAAGTATATTCTATCTGTAGTGGAGTACTGAGTACATGTCAAATCATCCGTCAAATAATATAAACTGTTTTTAGTTGAAGACTCTGTAAAATCAGAAAGTAAAATCAATGTGTTTGAATCCAAAAGTAACTTGAAACTAAGAACGAATGTCCTAATGCTAGTAAGTAAATTGAAATTTCAATCCAGGCCACTCCATACCCCTCTGCAGCTCAGAGTAATATTACAGAATTTAATCCAGAATTTTTTTCCCAGGGGTTTATCTGAAGGATATAAGATGTGTACAAATTAAATCATTCTGGCTATATACAATAAACTGTTATGAACCCATAAAAATGTGAAATATGTTTACAGATGTAGAAGGATGTTCAGACCACATTACTGAACAAAAATAACAGGCTACAGTTTGATATGTAGACCATGATGTTGTTTATAAACATATCATCTACAAGAGTAAACATATACGTGATTATAAAAAAAAATTCGATGGCTATATATTACAATTTAAAGAGTAGTTACCCTTTCATGGGTAGAATCTAGGTTTTGTTTAGCATCTTTATTATTTCTCTATGTTTTCTAATATTTTATTTTTGGAGTCAACATATATTACTTGAGCTAACTCAACAAATACTACATTAACTCCATTGTCATAGCTCCTTCAACCCTCCCCACCACCACCATGCAATCTTACAATAGGCTTTGTAAGGAAATGGAGAACCATGTCCAAATATCTTCATTGAATTCTTGTGCTTACAGCAAAATACCCTGAAGTTATAGCTCCAGTTTGAATCCTTTTAGAGCACTGCCAACCCCTTTCTCCAGAGGTTGATTCAAGCCAAGTTGTAGTACAAGCCAGAGAGAATCTGGCTTGACTCTGCCTACTTTCTCTAAAGCTGATATCAGGGCTCTACAATCTCCTTTTATCCATCTGTTTAATCCGAGTCAGAAGGACCAGCCCAAACCCAAGGCAGGATAACATCTGAGAGAACACCAAACACAGAAACAAAGCTGAAAGAATAAGGACAAAGCAAGGCTTTGCGTCTGACCCTGGATGACAAAACGTGTGGGTTCCTTCAATGAGTACTTTTAGGGACCAGAAGCTATGTCTACATACCGTTGCTTATGTGTGTTCATCAGACACTGCTATCCAGTTACAGGTACGCAAGGCATTCTCAAGCAATGTCTCCCAATAATTTATGACAACACAAATGTCAGGAAACTAGAGCTGGAGTGTACATTTGGGAGATTATCTGTGGTTTGTCAAATAGTTTGACTTAGGAGAAAAACATAATGCCAAGGACCTCTTCCCAAACAAAGTTCATAATTCTCATTAAAATTCTCTGGCTATACCTGTTAAATTGAAAGGGCTCTATTCATACTCATTTGAAAGCATGCTACCCAGGATATACTTAATAGATTGGTCTGTGATCTTGCTTACCTGGAGAGATGACTGGAGCACAGATATTGAGGGATAGGATAAAAGATTTCTAAATGAATAAATGAGTGAAATGAAAAAAAAAATTGTGCATGATTTACACATGCCATTGTGTCCCAAACCTCCAAGTCTTCGTAGTGAGACTTGATTTTTGCTTGACCTTGTATGTGCCAGACACCTTACATAAACTGTCCTTTAATTTTCACTGACAATGATGAGAGTTTGAGCTTTTCTTTATTTTATAGAAGGAGTTTTGAAATACTCAGCCTTTCCCTAAGCCACAGAGATGGTAGGTGAGGGAGCTGGCCTGTCTGTCGCAGACCTGGGGCTGTTTCTTCTATATTATGCTGGTTCCAGCTCCAGCATCAGCACTTTGGAACAAGCAACAGTCCCCTCTTTAAGCGTTAGTCTCTTCACTTTGTTATTCTTTCTGGAAAACGGTAATGCAAGTAGAGAAGATAACCAGTGGTCAAGTTGGCATCATGAAAAGCGTAGAAGTTAGCTCTCTGAACAGAAGAGATGGTTTTATCTCCTTTGGTCTTTTCAACAGTTGTGCACCATTTGGTTTCTCCAAACCAAAACACTCAGGCTTATTCCATCCCTTAGTTAGAGAATGGGGGTTGGTACACTCTCCTGAAAATGGAAAAATGAAAAGGAACTATCTGGGAAGAAAAGAGGGTTGCGCATATTTCTCTTTTGCTAGTGAGAATTAGTGAGGGGAAAACATCAAAGGCATCAAGAAGGTGTTTGTGGAAAAGAAACAAGAGCAGAAAGGGAGTTGACATTGAGTCCAGTACAGTTAACTGAAGTAGGAGAAAAATGGACAAGCTTGACATTCTCAAACAAATGGACATAGTCAAGGGATTGAGGATATGAGGGGAAACATCAGACGTGGGCATTGTCGTACACCCTCCATAGTTGCTCAGGACAATGGAGAAGCTGGAGACTCTGATAGTAGCAGAAGGAAGGGTTCTTGCAAAACTAGAGCTGTTGCAGAATGAACAATTGTCCCTAAAAAGTACAGATGACTGAAATTAGCAATTGGAATCGATTTGATTATTGAGAGGTCTATGGATAGGGGACTCAGGCTGAAGCCCACAAGTAGGAAAGTGAAGCTGTGGAATGGAGTGAGGCTGCCGTAATTTTAAGTCTGACTTCACCATTTCATATCTTTGGATTTAATCTGTTCTGGCTCAATTTCCTCTTTCATAAAATGGATAAAATAATATCCCCACTTCAGAGTAGAGGGAGTACTTTCTTTGCATGTCTCTAACATGGACACGTTTGACTTACCACCATTTGGGTAAATAGCAAAGCCTTCCAACAACATGGTTCAAATGTCAGTTCCCATGCTATAGTAAGTGTGTATAATCGCATAAAGTCAAAACCTAAGTCCTAACATTGTCGTGCACAGAATAGATGTGTGGTGTGGTCAGTGGCCAATCACATCATGTCTCTCAAGTCACCGTGCATGTTATTTAGCTCAAACACAGTCATCCAGGTGAAGGAAAGGAATCTAAAATGTTATCTTCCAAGATTCTGCATACTATCCCAAGTATCTGTTTGTAGAATCAATTCAAATCCAAAAACATTTATCGACTACCTACAAGTGCAAGGCATCCAGAATAAAAATTTGTTTTTATTAATTCTTTTTTATATTTATTTATTTTTGAGATACAGAGACAGAACGCAAGTGGTGGAGGGGCAGAGAGAGAAGGAGACACAGAATCTGAAGCAGGCTCCAGGCTCTGAGCACAGAGCCCGATGCGGGGCTCAAACTCACAAACTGTGAATCATGCCCTGAGCCGAAGTCAGACACTTAACTGACTGAGCCATCCAGGTGCCCCAACGAGGCATCCAGAATAAAAATTTGAATAAGAAAAGTCTCCTGTCTTATAAGTGCTCATGATCTACGGAAACAGGTGACTAGAACTGTGACAACATAGAATAATTATTCAAATTCTGGAAGTTGGTTACAAATGGTACCATATTTGCATAGTGGAATATTATCTGGCCATTTAAAATAAGACTATAACCAAATGTATTGACCTAGAAATATGTTCACATATATCAGCATATTAAAACCCTTGTACCTGGGTTCCTGAGTCTGTTGAGCATCCAAATCTTGATTTCAGCTCAAGTCATGATCCCAAGGGCATGGGATGGAGCCCCATGTTGGCCTCCATGCAGAGTGTAGAGTCAGCTTGAGATTCTCTCTCTCCTTCTCCCTCTGCCCCTCTCCCTTGCGCTCGCTCTCTCTCTCTCAAATTTAAAAGAAAAGGCCTTTTAAATACTTTTTTATGTTTTATTTATTTCTGAGAGAGAGAGAGACAATGTGAGCAGGGGAAGGTCAGAGAGAGAGAGGGAGGCACAGAATCTTAACCAGGTTGCAGGCTCTGAGCTGGCTGTCAGCACAGAGCCCGACGTGGGGCTCAAACCCATGAACCGCGAGATAATGACCTGAGCCACCCAGGTGCCAGGCCCTGGCCCATTAAATACTTTTAACAGGGCATAAAGAATGTTCAGTAAGCATATGGTCAAGGCATGAACTTAGTTTTCTCTGGGTACTGGGTTTCTAGTGTTTATTTTCATCTGCTTTTGTTTGTGTTTACCAATGTCCTGATTTTTCTAAATTTATTTATTTTGAGCAAGAGGAAGCACAAGCAGATGAAGGGCAGAGAGAAGAAGAGACAGAATCCCAAGCAGGCTCTGCCCACTCAATACAGAGCCTGATGCAGGTCTCGAAATCACGAACCATGAGTCCATGACCTGAGTCAAGATCAAAAGTCTGGTGCTTAACCAAGTGAGCCACCTAGGCTCACTATTCTTATTTCTTTTATTAATGAGAAAACAATAAAAGTATTGTTTATTGAAAACTCTCTGGGTTCAGTATCAGTTAGAAGCCCTTTCAGGATGAAAAAGTAAGACAGAGATGGGATCTAAGAACACTGACCAGGTGACATGCCTTTTCCTCCAAGGTCCCTGAGCACAATGAAAGGATTCTATTTTCTCCTAATGATGGGATTGGGCCATCCAGAGAAGGACATGCCATTTTCATTCAATGCTCAGATGCCATTGATTAAAGCGGACATCACTAACTTAACAACAGTTTTCAAAGCAAAAAAAAAAACAAAAAACAAAAAAAAAACCTCATCACTAGATTAAAATCGCAATTCCTAATCTCAATGAAATACTACGATGAAATATCACAATAAAGTCTATCTTAATCTCAGGAAATGCAACCATTTCCCAAAAGCCAACTGGGTTTATCTCTCTCTCAAAGCTGAAGTGAAACCATTGGGATTAAAAACAAGCATTGGTAGCAAGGGTGGCCTATAGTCCACAACCTCCTTCAAGAAACAGGAAGAAAAGTAACACTGCCACTCATGCTGACCCCTCCTTTGCTAGTGCCCCCCTCAACACAGGTGCAGCTGCCACAGCTCATGTGGTAGCTGAGTGGAGATTTTCCAAATCGAAGCACCAAGGTAGCAAAAGGGAGACATCCTTCTGAATGTTGCAATGGCTACTTTGATATTCTACCTCGAGAGCATATCCACTTACTGTTAAAAGCTCCAGAAAGTATTTCTCAATTTGAAACTGAAATCAGACTGTGAACACATCGTCCTTTTTTAGTGTTATAAAGCAGATGGACTTTAAGCTGATAAACCTACAGACGGAGACTAACATTAGCATCAACACTGTGAACTAAATTGGATTTTTTTTACCTTTGATTATGAGTCATCTAGTTTGTGGATTGTAGCTCAACCATGTTAAACTGAGAACACCAACCATGAGACAAAGCAGCGATTGCTCAGCACTTGAATTCCTACTTCTGTTGGTTGCTGCTGCCATTCTTCTAATGTTCTAAATTTGGATCCTTTGTGTTATTATAATGACAAGTTTCATTTTTTGGTGCTTTATTGTTTCTGTTATGCATACAAAGTCTGCATTTGTATAACTCCTTAAAGATTTTTTTTTCACTCTCAAGATGTGGAAACAGACATTTAGGGGGGTATAGAAACTTGTCCAAAGTACCGGAGCTTGAAATTAGTTCAAGCTAGCTTCTGACCTCATCTCTCTGTGACTCATTCTTCTCCACACTGACAATCCAGGCTCACCTCTGGCTGTGGGCAGATCTCTGTCCTTAGTGCCTCCATAATTAGGTTGAATAATTACCTCTGCAGCACATAGGGACCAGGTTGGACAATTGGAGTGAAATTGGCCAGGAGTAATGACATGGTTCAGGGTCTGCAGCAGGGAACTGGTTAGTGTGTTGCGTATTTTCTTTTGAAAGCTTGTCATTTGCTCAGTCTTAGGACAGAATGTTGACTAATTCATTGCTCTTCTTTTGCCAAAACACACTTTTACTTCTCATTGGTGTCTGTGCCTGCCCTGACCTGACTGCCTTGTTAAGGACTGTCTGCCTTATTCACATGATTCATCTCTTCAGCAAGGGTGCAGTATTCACTCTAGGTGGACACTAGGGATTACAGGAGTGAACAAGACAGACTAGAACCTGCAAGAATGAAGAGAAGTAAACAATCAATTATACTAGATTGAGATAAAGTGCACAGGATTATGAGAATGTCTAGCAGAGGCAGTCAGTCTAAACCAGGGTTAGATGAGAATTTTCACAAGAACTGAAATTGTAGCCAAAACCCAGAGAATGTTAGGAGTCAGACTGATGTGATGGCATGGGATTCCTGACTTTTCCTGTGAAAATCATGTCTGAGGACGAAAGGCATGTGAAGACACACATGCACTGGTAGGATTTCAAAGAGACTCAGGATAGCTGAAACCCAGAATCTGGTCATGGAGACAGAATAATGATGAATAATGATGTGGGATAGGTAAATCTGATTATTGACGTCTTCAAAAGCTATTTTAAGGAGCTTTGACTTCATCAATGAGCAATGATCTACCATTCAAAATAGTCTCTGTCTTCCTTCTTTTTTTAATTTGAAAGACAGAGATTGGGGAGAGAATGAACTGGGGAGGGACACAGGGAAAGGGAGAGAGAATCCTGATGTGGGGCTTGATCTCATGACTGCAAGATCATGACCTGAGCTAAGAACAAGAGTTGCATGCTCAACTGGCTGAGCCACCCAAGTTCTCCTGAAAATGTTCTTTAAGCCAAGAAATCATAATATTAGATTTGTATGGTAGAGACTAAAGTAGAGGAGTGAAAAATGGATACATGTAGGACACCAGTAAGAAGCCTGCAGCACAGTAGTGATTCTGGTGTGCAAAGATGGCACTTTGGACGGGTCGACCTCATTGGAAAGGGAGCAAAGTATGTAAGACATATGAGGCTTATAAAATTGATAGGATCTGTGATTGAGTGGTGAATTAGGGAAAGGAAGGCCTATGGATCCTTGCCTGTATCCTTCCTACTATACCTAAAAAATGAATTATATTAACCCTCCAACTATAGACCTTTCTCAGATAGTAACCAATTTGGGGCCCTTTCTAAGCATTAATTTTATTCTTTCTAAATAGTAAACACCTCAATTCTGATGCACTTAAACAGTGCAGAAGGGTTTTGTCTTAGAGATCCGGTAACCCAAAGGGAGAACAGTCTTATGGTTAATTGATTTAACCACTCCACTATATCATCAGCGAGGTAGCTTCTTGCCTTTCTTCTATAAGCATCAACTTCATCCTAAGTCTGGTTCTGTAGGTGTTTATAAGATACTTTCCTGAAGCAGCAGGAGCAACACTGTCATTTCCACCAAGAGAGAGCGCCTGGGTTCTCCTCCCCAGAAAATATGGCAGATGTGCTTTGCATCTCATAGGCCCAAATGAGCAATAGTCCTACCCACCCCTGAAAACAATGTCTAGCACTTGTATGGAAATACTTGCTTGCCTTCAACTACCCAGGGTGGGGAATGTCCTTTGCCCAGATTTATCCTACTTTGACAGCCATTACTCTCTTTTGAGATTTGAGGTCTATCAAGCCTGGAAATGAAGGATTCCCCATACCTTCTTCTCAACCTACACCTCTCTGGGTCCATGTATGTCTTACTCTTTCTTATATCAAAATCTGCAACTTGGTCTTATTCTCTACCCTCATGGATTTCATATTAACAAAGGCTCTCATCTCCTGACCTGATGATTTTTATAGCTCCCTCACTGGTATGCTATCCTCAGATTCACTCCTTTGCACACCTGCCACTTCCATCTCTAATATACTCAGCCAGTGAATCTTCCATAGCTGTCACATTTTATTTATTTATTTAAATTAAAATCAAATTTTTTTAAACTTGAAATCCAAGTTACTTAACATGTAGTGTAACAATAATTTCAGGAGTAGAATTTAGTGACTCTTCACTTATATACAAACACCCAGTGCTCATCCCAACAAGTGACCTCCTTAGTGCTCCTCACACTTTTAGCCCTTCTCCCCGCCCAACATGCTGCCATCAACCCTCTGTATTTAAGAGTCTCTGATGGTTTGTCTTCTTCTCTGTTTTTATATTATTTTTGCTTCCCTTATATTCATCTGTTTTGTATCTTAAATTCCACATATGAGTGAAATCATGTGATCTTTATCTTTCTCTCTGACTAATTTCACTTAGCATAATACCCTCCAGTTCCATCCACATAGTTGAAAATGACAAGATTTCATTCTTTTTGATCACTGAATAATATTACTTTGTATATATTTACTACATCTTCTTTATCTGTTCATCAGTCGATGGACATTTGGGCTCACTCCATACAGTGGCTATTCTTGATAGAGATGCTATGAACAGTGAGGTGCATGTGCCCCTTTAAATCAGCACTCCTGTATCCTTTGGATAAACACCTAGTAGTGCAATTGCTCAGTCATACGACTTTTTTGAGAAATATCAAAATTTGGGGGGAACCTCAAAATTTTTTGAGGAACCTCCATACTGTCTTCCAGAATGGCTGCACCAGTTTGCATTCCCTGTTCCTCTTTCTCTGCATCCTCACCAACATCTGTTGTTGGATGAGTTGTCAATTTTAGCCATTCTGACAGATGTGAGGTAGCGTCTCCTTGTGGTTTCTGTGTATTTCCCTGATGATGAGTGATGTTGAGCATTTTTTCTTGTGTCTGTGCGCCATCTAAGATGTCTTCTTTGGAAAAGTGTCTGTTCCTGTTTTCTGCCCATTTCTTCACTGGATTATTTGTTTTTCATGTATTGAGTTTGATAAGTTCTTTATACATTTTGGATGCTAATCCTTTATCTGATATGTCATTTGTAAGTATCTTCTCCCATTCCGTCGGTTGGCTTTTAGTTTTTCTGATTGTTTGCTTCACTTTGCAGAAGCTTTTTGTTTTAATGAGGTCCCAATAGTTCATTTTTGCTTTTGTTTCCCTTGCCTCAGGAGACAGGTCAAGTAAGAAATTGCTGCGGCCAAGGTCAAAGAGTTTTGACTTTGACCTCTGTTCTCTCCTCTAGGATTTTGATGGCTTCCTGTCTTATATTAAGATCTTTCATTCATTTGGAGTTTATTTTCATCTATGGTGTAAGAAAAATGGCCCAGGTTCACTCTTCTGCATGTCACTGTCCAGTTTTCCCAACTCTATTTGCTAAAGAGACTGTTTTTATTCCATTGGATATTCTTTCCTGCTTTGTCAAAGATAAGTTGGCCATATGTTTGTGGGTCCATTTCTGGGTTCTCTATTCTGTTCCATGATCTATGTGTCTGTTCTTGTGCCAGTACCATATTGTCTTGATTATTAAAGCTTTGTAATACATCTTGAAGTCAGGAATTGTGATGACTCCAGCTTTGGTTTTCTTTTTTAGGATTGCTTTGGCTACTGCGGGTCTCTTATGGTTCTATACAAATTTTAGGATTTCTCTTGGAAGAATGCTAGTGTTATTTTGATAGGGACTGTATTGAACGTGTAGATTGCTTTGGGTAGTGTCAACATTTTAACAATATTTTTCTTCCAATCCATGTTCATGGAATGTTTTTCCATTTTTTGTGTGTCTTCTTCAAATTCTTTCATAAGCTTTCTATAGGTTTCAGTGTTTAGATTTTCACCTCTTTGGTTAGGTTTATTCCTAGTTATTTTATGGGGTTTTTTTTTCTTTTTTTTGGTGCAATTGTAAATGGGATCAATTCCTTGATTTCTCTTCTGCTGCTTCATTATGGGTATGTAAAAATGCAACCAATTTCTGTACATTGATTTTATATCCTGCAACTTTACTGAATTCATGGATCTGTTTTAGTAATTTCTTGGTAGAGTCCTTTAGGTTTTCCACATAGAGTATCATGCCATCTATGAAGAGTGAAAGTTTGACTTCCTCCTTGCCAACTTGGATGCCTTTTGTTTCCTTCTATTGTCTGATTGCTGAGGCTAGGACTTCCAATGCTATGTTTAATAACAGTGGTGTGAGTGGACATTCTTGTTGGGTTTCTGACCTAAGGGGAAAGCCCTCAGTTTTTCCCTATTGAGGATGATATTAGCAGTGGGTCTATCATACATGGCCTTCATGATCATGAGGTATGATCCTTCTATCCCTACATTCTTGAGGGTTTTTATCAAGAAAGGATGCTGTGTTTTGTCAAATGCTTTCTCTGCATCTACTGAGAGAATTATGTGGTTCTTATCCTTTTTTTATTAATGTGATGTATCACATTGATTGATTTGTGGATATTGAACCAACCCTGCAGCCCAGGAATAAATCCCACTTGATCATGGTGAATAATTCTTTTAAGGTATCACTGGATCTGGTTTGCTAGTATGTTGTTGAGGATTTTTGCATCCATGTTCATCAGGGAAATTGGTCTCTAGTTCTCTTTTTTGGTGGGGTCTTTGTCTGGTTCCGGAATCAAAGTAATGCTGGCCTCGTAGAATAAGTTTGAATGTGTTCCTTCCATTTCTATATTTTGGAACAGCTACAAAAGAATAGGTGTTCCCTCTTCTTTAAATGTTTGGTAAGATTCCCCTGGAAAGCCAGCTGGCACTAAACTCTTGTTTGGTGGGAGACAGCATAGCTTCTAGGTTTTAATTACAGCCCCCTCCACCACCCCAGCTAAGACTATTTTGCATCAGTCATAGAATTGAGCCACTAATCCTCTAACAGATTCCTATTAAGTTTCCTCTGGGCACATGGTTTATACAACTGAAGTCTGTATTCCAGCTGTAAGTGGGCATGAGACTAAACTGCAGCCAATGGAAAAGAAGCATAATTTTTTTTTCAATATTTAGTTCATTTTCTTGAAAAGAAGCCATCACACCCCACAGGATACAATAGCATCAACCTTGAAAGCCTACTCCTTTATAATCCTGTCATATCTTATACTTGCAATGAATGTTGTATTTTAAGTGGCTTATATTGAAATTAACAATTATTTGTATAACTGACTGTTTGCATTACTATATTCTAGGCAAAGACTTTGCCTTTTTTTCCTTTGTATTTCAAGTACTTATTGTAGTGCCTGGCATAGAAAAGGACTCAAAGAATATTTGTTGAATGTGAGAATTATGTATTGAGTGCTATAAGTCATACTGAGTATAAGTGCTTTCAAAATTCTCATTTAATGTTTTTGCACTTTATACTTCTCTTTCCAGATGGTAACTCAGTAAGAACAAGAATCAGAACTTCTTATTTTGTGGCTGGTTTTGCTAAGCATAAATGTTTCAGTAAATACCTCTGAAATCACTTAAATCGGAATTAGAGAATTTGGAATCAGAATACCAAAGTTGTAAGGAATCTTACAAATATCTAAATCAATGTTCCCATTTAAGAAAGAGGAGAGTTATGCTTGGAATACACACTAACTAGTCTAAGATGACATAACTGGAGGTGACAGATCTGGAAAATACAACTTGATCTTCTAGCTCCCAGTGCAGTGTTAGATGGCCCTTTATGATGTGTTGTGATTTCTGCCTGTTCATAAATTAGTACTTCTGAGCTCATGATTTGACTGTATCATTTTCTTGGCTTTATGGGGAATTAAAGAAACCAGATATTACTGGCCCTAAGTTTCTCTTGATCTTTTTGCTACAACACAAAACCCCCATAACAACTTGCCTCTCTTATCACTAAGATTAGAACACATGTTAGTCATTAATTAGATGAATGCACAAATCAGTAAATGTGATACATCCTCCTGAACACCTTCCTGCCAATGTGGAGAGAGCAATATGAATTGTGGCTCCCCCATGGAAAAATGCCAGAAGAATCTTCTGTATGTTTCTTTTTTTAAAAATTTTTAATGTTGATTTTTTTTTTTTTTTTTGAAGAGACAGAAAGACAGAGCATGGGCAGCGGAAGGGCAGAGAGAGAAGGAGGCACAGAATCTGAAACAGGCTCTAGGCACAGAGCCCGACCCCAGGCTCGAATTCACGAACCGCAAGATCATGACCTGAGCCGAAGTCAGCTGCTTAATGGACTAAGCCATCCAGGCACCCTTCTGTATGTTTCTTAAAAACAAAAACAAAAACCTTCGCAAAAGAAAGAGGCCTCTATTGTTTTTGTGTTAGGCTCCACTTGGTCCAGGCTTAACACTAGGATTTCCTACACAATGTAGAGCTTTTTGCATTTCTAGCTCTAAATCTGTGGACACCTGCCCTGACTTTAGCCATGTCACATCCTTTTAGAAGTCTTTCAGTTGTGTTTGGAAAGCATTTGTTGAGCATCTACTATGTAGTAGAGGCAGTAACTGATACTCCAGTGAGAAAAAGGTTGATTAAAATGGGGCCCCAGCTATCAGTGAGGTGCTGCTTGGATAGGGAGTCACATAGGAGGTTGGTCAGTCCCCTACACCGTGTACCCAGCTCTGGGAAATCCTAGAGATGTCATTGTAATGCCAAATACATTCCTGGACACTAAAATAATTGCTTATATCAATAAATTTGCTATCTGATAAGATGGAAAAGCAGTATGCATGGTAAACACTGAGAGGAGAATGGGCCAGAGATGTGAGCGGTCTGACAACTGAATTTTATAAGGTATGACTGGAGCAGTTGTGAGACTGGAGTGTCTGTGGGATTCTGGCGGGACTGTAGAGCTCTGGGATAATTCTGGGGTGTGGGAGTAGCTGTGGAATCCTGGAGTGGCTGGGGAATTCCAGAGTAAACTGTGGGATTCTGGAGTCACCGTGGGCTTTCAAACTGTAGGATAAAGGGATGAGCACCTTGAGAAGAATTCATTTGTTTTTCATGTGGAAAATATTTTTCAGAAGATGAAGGGTATAAACTTAATTTCTATAATTGTTTTAGAAAGTCAAAACAAGGATTCATTGATCAGAGGAAAACTCATTCAACCTAAGGTAAAAGCCAGCATTCTCGATAGCAGTGTTCTTTCCCAGGAAGAGACTGCTCTCAGCCACTGAGTACTCAGGTGGTCAGTATGCCACCAATGGGTCACAGAGGGACCAGTGCATGGATTCTCTCAATTCTTGAGTAGAAAGGCAGGGCCTGGATGGACCAAGTCTCTGGCCAGTTGGTTATAACCAAGAGCTGCCTTTGCTTTTACCTCAGGGGCCATGCTGACATTTTTATTTTGTGTTCTATGATACTACCATAGAAGGTATTTCTTGATGTATGTTGATGTAAACAATCTCCAAAGTCTAGATTAAGACTCCATGTGAAGAGTTAAAGAAGGTTAAGAGGAAGCTCAGAGCTCATAGTTATTGAGCTAATCTTTGTCTCATTCATTACCTCACTTATTCCTCACCACAGTCCATAGATAGGCAGGCATTACTTTTCTCTAATCTATTTGGAGAGGTACGTCAATTGGGGAAGCAATCTAAAGTTAAGAAAATGTGAAATGGCATGGGGCTGGTTATGTGCAGGAGGGGAACAGAGAAGACAGCTATGTTGGGTGCCCTGCTAGAAGGAGGCTTTCCCTGGGAAGAACTGAGGCTTGCAAGAACAGCTGTAGTTGAAGAGGATGATCTGGCTGGGCTGGGCCATGGGTAGGGGAAGAAGGCCATTTTGGGGAAGGGAAAGACATGACAGACTTGAACTCTGGGGACATGCGAGCCAGCAGGGGACAAAGCCACCAGAATGACGGGTAGAAAGTTTGGCAACCAAAGTTGGCTAGGGAGGAGAGATTCAGATTTAAAAGGTCTTGGGTTCCAAGAGAGAAAATGTGGACCTTCAGTCCCTGGCATTAAGAAACATCTGTGATAATAATATCAGAGAAAAGCAGACTATGAGAGGACTGGGAGAACCCCATCCATGAGATTTCAGAAGAAAGTCTATTGCTGTAATCTCCAAGGAATACTATGCTCAGCTGTGATTTTCATTTTCTGAAGTAAATAAAGGTCCTTGGATCTCTGCTGGAGTCTTCTTCTATACAGAAGTCTCACTTTGACCTAATATGATAAATATTTATTGAGGACTGTACAGGCTCTCTTTCTAGACACTCGCAATATGAAGCTAATAAGGATAAGGACATTTTTCATGCTCTTGATGAACTCATAACCTGGAGGTGTATAGGGTCACATATGACCCACACCACAGCAAGACTTCCAGTGATGCAAGTTAAGTCTCGTTACCCCCATACCTTGGATAACAAGGTCTCTGCGGGTTTCGGGGCCTTGACTCTTGAGTCAGCACCCAGAGAATGCTCTATGTTACTAATGTTCCCTTACTTCCCTCATCACCAGACTTTCCTTTCTCCAGGATCAAAGCTTTGACAAGCCCACTAGATGTCCTGATGCCCATTTATAGAAACACAGTGTATGAGACATAGTAGGTGCCTCCAAAATGTTTATCTGAATTTAATGCTTCATATGTCATCTCTCCCCTGAGGGGAGTGCTGCTTTTAACAAGGAGCGTCCTTGTTTTAACCACAGGAACAAAATGACCATGGTGAAAATGTCTGGTACTCTGTGAGACTGCAGGGGTGATAATTTTTGAGAAAAAAAAAAAAAGAAAACACCTTTAAATGTTTATCAAATCATATCACCGAATTACCTAGAAATAGGGGGAGTGGGTAGGGTGGGGACTTTGCTTTTTATCAACCACATGTGAAGAAGATGGTCTCGTTTAACCCTTACCATAACTGTGAAGTGTGGCGTAGTGTTTCTACCTTACAGATGTGAGTACCACATTCACATGACTTGCAGAAGCTCAAATCATCGGGAAGTGGCAGAGCCAGGAGTCAAACTAAAATCTGCCCAATGCTAAATGTTATGCTTTTCGATCTGCCCCCTGAAGGCCCTTCCCTCTCTGCATAGGCCCCTAATGCAGGCACTCACACAGGTGTCTCCTGCATTGGCTACTGGCGGTTCATGCTTCTGTGCCTGGAGCTCCAATTTCTGACAGGACTTTTTTGGTTTTGGGGTGTTTTTTATGTTTATTTTGAGAGAGAGAGAGAGAGCGTGCGCACATGAGCAGGGAAGGGATGCAGGAAGGGAGAAAGAGGATCTGAAGCAGGCTCTGTGCTGACAGCAGACGGTCTGATGTGGGGCTCAAACTCACAAACCATGAGAACATGATCTGAGCCAAGATCAAGAGTTGGACGCTTTCCAACTGAGCCACCCAGGCATCCCCTGACAGGACTTGTTTGGAACCCTGCTTCTCATATGTTAAGAGTAGGCTTGCCTGTGGATTACAGGAAGAGTTTCCCAGGAGCATCTGAATAATTTCTTAGGTCTCCTGATCTGCTTTCCCCTGGGAAGCTGCCACCTCCAGCTGCCTCCCAAATTAATGTCATCAGGGTAGGCCTTTGCAGCGAAACAAACTCACTCGTGCTTTCTTTGTTGAGAACTGTTTAGCCTGATTAATCATGACAGATGTCTTCATAGTGGATGGATTTCTGGCACTAGCATCTCGCAGCCTGTAATTCCACTTGGTGCTCAAGTTCAGGAAAGGTAAAGGGACCACACTACACACAGTAAACTAAAGCTCTTCTGAAGCTACACGTATGTGTTGAGGCTTAAAGGTTACGGACATCAGTCAACTACAGAAAGAGTCTTACAAGTCACTGACTGTTCGAATCAGAAAAGATCTGAAGCGTCTTCATCTTTAACTTCACTATTTTAAGGAAACCATGTTTGTGAGAAGGAGGATTATTTTTCAAGCATAATGTTGCTTCCCTTACGTAATGCTATTCCTGCTTTATTTTTTCGCATTCATCAGATATTTTTATTACTGAGCACACTCTGTGTTGGCATTCACAGGCTCTTGTCCTTGACGACCTTGCATCTTGTTGAGAGGCCAGAGTCACATGTAGATTGAATAATTTTACAATGACGTCTGACAGAAGATCATCAAGGCTGACAAAAAAAATGCCAGAGATACCAGTGTAGTGGTTTCTCAACTCCTTCTTTTTTTTTAACAATGTAATTTTTTTTAATTTTTAATGTTTTATTTATTTCTGAGAGAGAGAGAGAGAGACAGCGTGAGCAGGGGAGGGTCAGAGAGAGAGAAAGAGAGAGAGACAGAATCCAAAGCAGGCTCCAGGCTCTGAGGTAGCTGTGAGCACAGAGCCCGATGTGGGGCTCGAACCCACGAACTGTGAGATCATGACCTGAGCTGAAGTCGGATGCTCAACCAACTGAGCCACCCAGGCGCCCCTCAACTCCTTCTTAATATATTTGTGCAAAACAAATCTGCCTCCTACCATGAGAGAAAACAGGTAAGAACAGGAAATAGTTTTACTGAGTGCCTGATATATGCCAGGTATCACAGTAAAGGAGTCTAGGTTATTTTTACCTCTACCTACCACATCCCTACAAATTCCATATCATTATCTCCATATTCTAGAAGGAAAATCTGGATATCATGCTAATAGCTTACAGGGCCAGAACCCCAACTTAGTCTGATTCGAAGGCTCTGCTCATTTAAGTGTAGCATGGCTTCCCTTTGGGAAGAACAATCAAAAGCATAATTTTCTGAGGACATTCGTATGATTAGAGGCTTTCCATTATTTTATTTATTGCTCACAGAAATGTGATGTATATGTATCATTTTAATCAACAGTGAATCCATTTTATAGCTATGACTTTAAAATACAAACAAATCTAATGAGTCCATTAGTTTCTGAAAATGTTAATAACACCACTAAGGGCAACTTTTACTGCTTAAGGTAAGAGTAAAGAATAAATGTAATAAATAAAAAATGCACTAGTGTTATAGAAGATACATTTTATTTCCATGACTTATCACATAAACAACACATTAGTAACAAAAATTTCAATAACATGGTTGGCAATAATATTGCTTGCTGATAATAATTTTACTTGTATAACTTTAAAAAATGCCTGTGAAATAAGAAATGTTTCCATCACCAGGTGGGACAATAATTTACTTTTCAGAATGCCAGGGGAACAGGCACAAGGCCAATTAAATATCCCTGGCAGATTGGATCAGCGGGAAGCAGCTTGCAAAAGCACTTGCTTAGAAGTCGCAGGACTGGACAGGAGGAAGAAAGCCTTCCACGCAAGGTTACTACTTGAATTTCAGAAGGTCATTGATAGATAAGATGTTGCCCATAGGACTGGTAGGAGACAGTCAGTAGACACAGTGATTTAATGAGACAGAAATCTCCAACTAACAAATAATATTTTTTACGTGCTAGGAAGTTTCTGGCTGGTGAGAAAAATAGGCAAACAAACAATTAATGACAGTGAGCTAGGTCCAAAAATATCCTTGACTTTGGGGTAGCACGAGGAGGAAAGGGATTGTGACCTAATGATGCCTTGGATTTTGGGAGCCTGGAAGATGGCTGTCTATGTCAGATTGAATGGGTGGTGAGCAGAGAATTTCCGGGAAGCCTGCTAAGGGGGAGATGATTGACATGAGCTTATATCAGAAGGATGAAGAAGCATGGAAGGTGAATCAGCAATGTGACATTATGCAAAGTCAGAGTGGCATATAGGGTCAGACTGTCTTGATGAGCATGTAAGTGATATAGCCTATAGCCGGGTGGTTGACAATGAGATTGGAGAGGTCGTCAGAAGCTAGATTATCCAGGGGCACCTGGGTGGCTCAGTCGGTTAAGTGTCTGACTTGGGCTCAGGTCATGATCTCACGGTTTGTGGGTTCAAGCCCCACGTCGGGCTCTGTGCTGACAGCCAGCTCAGAGCCTGGAGCCTGTTTCAGATTCTGTGTCTCCCTCTCTCTCTGACCCTCCCCTGCTCACACTGTCTCTCTCTCCCTCTCAGAAATAAATAAAACATTAAAAAATTTTTTAAAAAAGAAGCTAGATTATCCAAAGTCTTACATAACATTCTGTGTACTTTGGTCTTTAATCTGGAGTTAATTGTTCTCAAATTTTAGCATGCATAAATATCACCATAAATATCAGAAATACTGATTAAAAGAGTCTGAGCTGAAGTCTAGAAATTAGCATTATAAACAATCTCTCCAGGCTATATTACTTCTGGTACTTCTGGTACTTTGGACATCACAATCCTCTGTTGAGCAGGAACTACTGAAGTTTTTAACTGGGAGAACTGGCCATGTTTATCCACTTAAAGTTTCATTCTGGTAAAGTAAATTGTGGATTGATTTGGATGCTCCAAACACATGAGGCAAACAGGAGGCAGAGTGACTCCTTAGTAGGTTATTGCTATAATCCAGGTGAGGCACGATGCATGTGCTTGTTAATTTATGCAGGGGACAAGGAAAAAGAAAGATTCAAGGACGACTCCTAAAAACTAGAGGTATTACGCAGTGACAGAAGACAGGACAATGTGTGAGCTGGATTAGGGAAAGGGATGAGCTCAGAGTGGGCTGTGCTCCTTCCAGATTGTGATGTCAGTTCATGTAACCAAGCTCAGGAGATCAGCATTAGACATGAGCAACTAGTAACTGTCAAGCTGTTAGTGTTAGCTAAAGTGAGAGTCTGGATGAGTAAAGAACACACACACAAAATTAAGGAATACAATGGTCTCCACAGACTTTTAGAGAAAGTAGTGTTTGACAGAGGATAGAAAATGGGGGGGGGGCGGATGGATGGAATAACTAGAAAAAGAAAGGAAGAAAATGAGGAGAGAAGTATCACTGAAGACAAAAGGAAAGTGTATTCTAAGAGAGAAAGACTTTCTGTAGCATGAAAATTCTCATGGGTTGTCAGATGTGTAGAGACTCAAAGTGCCCCAGAGCCTCTATGTTCTACTTGATGGTGTTATCATCTTTTTTCTTACCAAGACTGCACGGCAGGAGGCTCACTTCAGTTTTATGGAAGATGTTGAGCCACAAAAGGACTTGTTCAATTCTCGATGTTTGCACGGCCCGTGAGAGGACCCATGAGGTTGACGTCAGCCTCACCTCTGCTCAGAAGCCGGTAGCCCATCCTCTATCACATGCTGCCTTCCCAGAAGCTTGAGTGAAATAAAAATCAGAAAACTCATGTCCAGTAAGTGGAAGGGTGAATAACATGTGATAGACAAGAGGCACTGTACATCCATGATTGCTTTTAAAACTTCATGTCTGAAAACAAAAGAAAGGTAACAAGAGATGAAGGGATGTAAAATTGAGAAATAAAGAAAAAAATGTTCCCATTCAAATGGGAAAGAGCCAACAGAGAGGGAAGAGATGAAGGTGAAGGAGAAACACATAAGTGTTTTATTTTTACAGTCACAGGGGTAGTGGAATTCAGAGCCATGATGGTAGACATTTGAGTGGTGAGAGAGAAGGAATCAAGGATACAGATTAAATCTGTTGTTAGATGGGGAGAGAGGAAGAGTTCAAGAAGGTCTCCCCAGGGAGATGGAATTTCTATTTCCACTTTCTCACTGACTTAGGAGACATTTGCTGAAAATAATGAGATCTGATGGTAAAAATAGGAGCTGAAATAAAATGAAATGAATATGCAAATAATCCTTTAGAGGACGTAGAGTGAGGGGGTAGCAAGGACATACAGAGATATAGCCAAGCAGTTTACATGGTCCAGCTCAGGATGGGGTCAAAGAACCTGGGATGCTCTCACTTTCCACAGTCAGGTAGCTCTCACCAGCTTATGGCAAAACCTGATGTCCACTTTAGACACCTTCTGTGACCCACCAGGAGGATCACACACCCCTGGTGAGGAATGGCTGCATGAGGACATTTTAGGGAGGGTTCATGAGAAAGTGAGGCCTGAGGTAACCTGTAAAAGTTGAACAGAACGTGGACTGGGGGAAGGGAGAGAGAAAAAACACTGCGAGAGAAGGAGCGACCACAAAATGGGGAAAGGCATTATCTGAAGGCTGTCAATTAACATGGAAGTGTTGAAGGAAATGAGGAGGAGGAAGAGAGGGACACTGTTGGGGATGTTAGAGAGTAGAATTAGAGGAGTCTTAGTTTCTGAGAAGATTGCCAGTCTAGCTGAAGAAGCTGGACTTCATCCTGTGTCAAGTGTTTTCAAAGCAGAAGAACCACTGGCTTCACTAAGTGTCCAGCTTTAGGCTTAAAGATGCTCATATTCAGCTGTATCTCATGATGTAATGGAAAGGAGAAAAATTTTTGTTTGGCTCCTTGTCTGAGTTGGAAACAGACTTTATGTACACTGTATCTATTCTTCACACAGGTGGTCATTATGGCTATTTTGGCCAACATCACAAAGGTATGAAGGAGAGACTTCCAAGTCCAACCCACACCCAATATTTGGTTCCTGTCCATAAACTCTCTTAGCTATATCATTAGTGGGAAGGCATCAATAGTCGCTTCCTAATGAGAGCCCTTTTGCAAACAAGAACTACTCTTTATCCTAATGGCAGCGATGATTTTTGAAAATAAAGAAATAAGTTCCAGGAGAGGTGTAGGGAGAAAAATAGAAAAGTCAAGTATTCTTTTTACCTAGATGAAGGAAAGCAATTTTACCAATGAACTGAAGGGAAGAAAGAGATTGGCTGAAGTGTGTTCTGTAGTCTTCGTAGCCATCAGAGCTACAAGGAAGAGTCAGGCACTACCAAGGCGCCTGGGGCTGGGATCTATTGCAGTAATTCTGGGATTCAAGCAGAATAAAGTCCCAAGGCATTTACATTTATTTTGTGCCTCCTTCCCTCCTTGGGCTTTCTATAGTCTTCGTGTTTGTTTGTTTTTTTATTTTAATTCCAGTGTAGGTAACATACAGTGCTATATTAGTTTCAGGTGTACAATACAGTGATTCAACAATGTCATACATTACTCAAAAGTTCATCACAAGTGTACTCCACCAATTTCACCCATCCTGCTACGCACCTCCCCTCTGAAAACCACCACTTTGCTGTTTATATTTAAGAGTCTGTTTTTTGGTGTGTCTCTTTTTGTCTTCCTTCATTTGTCTTGTTTCTTAAATTCCACATAGGATGAAATCATACGGTATCTGTCTTTCTCTGACTGACTTATTTAACTTAGCATTATATTCTCTAGATCCATCCATGGTGCTGCAAATGACAAGTTATCATTCGTTTTTATGGCTGAGTAATATTCCATTAATATTCTATTCCATATATATTCCATTATATTGGAATGACACATACCACATCTTCATATCCATTTATCTAAGAATAGACACTTGGTTTGTTTCCATAATTTGGCTATTGTAAATACTGCTGTAGTAAACACTGGGGTGCACATATCTTTTTGAATTGATGTTTTTGTATTCTTTGTCTGCCGCTTCTTTTTTTAGGAGTCTTGCTTCCAGCATCTTCCAGCCAGGCTACTGGAGGTGGGGTGGTGCCATGGCCAGCTGTTGTAACTGGAGAGGGCACTGTGACCTTTGCTCCTTCGGAAGCATGATCTAGTTTCTCCTTTCTGGTGTCTGGAGAACAGAGTCTCAGGAGCCCAAGGGCCCTACTGCATCAACTATAATTTTCTTTAATATTTTCAACCTTGTTTGTTATTTCTATCTCATGACATTACTGGAAAAACCAAAAGCATTTCCCACTTTCCAAATGCCCATATCCCTTATCCCCCCCAGATATGTAGGTGGAAGGAAGGAAGGAAAGAAGGAAGGAAGGAAGGAAGGAAGGAAGGAAGGAAGGATAGAAGCTAACAGAAAGAAAGAAAGAAAGAAAGAAAGAAAGAAAGAAAGAAAGAAAGAGCAACTAACCGAAAGAAAGAAAGAAAGAAAGAAAGAAAGAAAGAAAGAAAGAAAGAAAGAAAGAAAGAAAGAAAGAGAAAGAAAACTAACCTAAGCATCCAGAGAAAAAACCAGCAGCACATAGTTTCATGGGAGATAGCAAAGGGTACATGTTCTTTTTTATGTATAAATGGGGGGATTTTACTAGCCTTCTTGCCTCTTTGGAGGTCCTCTAAGTTAGGTGAAGCAACAGTAGCCATATTTGTAGCCACGATCTCTGTCTCCTCCATACTGCTCTCTGATGGTAATATGAAGCCATTTTCCTCCTGCACGCCATTTGGCATCATTTCTTGCCTTCATTTTCTTTCACCCCTGTTCCTCAGCATGAGTTCCACAGTATGGAAAAACTCAGATTCTCTTACATCTTCATTAGGGAAAAGGCTAAGAAATACTTCCTAAGATTAGAGGTTTGTTATAATTTCTAGGGAAGAGTTTAAGGAGAATAAAGACAAGCTATGATGGGCCTTCTAGAGTTTATTCCCCCCAAACTTGTTTCTGGCAATGCAACATTAGACTGTAAGAAATTACATTGCACAGTAACATAAATCAAGCTTTTAAATAGAATATAAATAAATAATTGCCCATAATCATAATGGCTACCACTTATTGTGCCTGATACTGTACCAGATGTTTACGTAAATCATGCCACTTAACTCTCAGAATAATCCGACAACATGGGTTATTACTGTGTTTTTACTACTCAAGAGCTAGAGATTCAGAAAGGTCAACAGTCTGCTGAGTTTGAAAGTAGCAAGGCCAAAATTTCAATCAAAACAGGTGCTCTGTCCATTATTCTAAACCAAGCCTAGCATCTCTCATGCTCTTTGCTACCCCAAAGTGGAGACCTTTGTCCTGGTGGCTGATAGTGCTCAAGTAATTGAACTTAAAAAGTGTAGTTATATCGAAGAGGGACCAGGGCAAAGAAATAGAAGGGCTGCACACACAGACTGCCTTGATTATATACTTAACTGATGAGTAAATCTGATTTTGGTTCTGTTTTATCTCAGCCAAATCTGTGCTGTACATTTTGGGCTTTGGCTTATCAGTATGCAGGTCCATCCCTGAGTGCCTCTCAACATGGCCATGATGACTGCCTCAGTTATGGTCACTTCTCAAACATTTACTGGGCATTTGTCGATGAATAAGAAATGAGGACAAACAGATGGCTGCAGAATAATGTGGACGGCTCAGCGGTCAAGGTATGCAGAGAAAAGCGGGGGCCCACAGAGCAGGACACCTAGCTCAGAATGAGCAAGGGACAGTCAAGGGAAGATGTTCTGGAGGACACTGGAAGTTATTCTTGAAGCGTAACTAGAAGTCAGCCAGACAAGGAGGGGTCAGCACTGGGCTACAAGTGGGAAAAGCAGGAACAAAAAGAAGGCACAAAGGAAAGAAGGAGCAAGGTGGGGGCAGGGAGCTGCCAGGCATTCGGAACAATGAGAGCACTGAATGCAAGGCTAGTGCAGAGCTGGGGAGGAGAGGTGAGTTCAGAGAGGTCAGGCAGAACCAGGCATCTGGGTCTTGAAGCTGCAGGAAGTGGAGTGATATGAACCCATATGCACTTAGATTATTTGAATTCAAGTGGAAGAGGCAGTGAAAGAGGTAGGGGTTGGAAGCTCACACCACAGGCCTGGGGATCTCCACCCTCTCCAGAAAGCAAAAGGATGTTTCATAATCACTGAGTGGAAACGGAATGAAATATCCATAAAACACTAAAAGTTCTATATGTCAAAATGCATGTATTCATTCCCAATGTTTCTGTGTCATGAATACTGAGGACCTTGGTTGTAAGGGGCTGAGTGGAATGTCCAGGCTGCCTCTAATTCCTTCATCTCTTTTTCTTAATGCATTTTTTAAAGTTTATTTATTTATTTTGAGGGAGGGGTGGCAGAGAGGGACAGAGAGAGAGGATCCCAAGAGAGCTCTGCATTGTCAGTGCAGAGCCAGACGTGGGGCTCGAACTCATGAACCGTGAGATCATGACCTGAGCCAATGCTTAACCAATGGTGCCACCCACGTGTCCCTAATTCCTTCATCTCTTGTGCTGTGCCTGGTGACTTCCCACTGAGTATTTCCCTGCTTCTATGCTTGATATCTGTGTACGCATGGTTACCTCTGGGTCAGGTTTCTTTTTTTTATTATCACCTACAAATGAAAATTGGTTTCTGTAGATATTGGCATGATGTAAATGCTTCAAACAGTAACTCAGTGATCAACATCTCTGCCTTGTGGTTTCTGCTACTCAAAGTGGGATCTACAACCACACTGTAGATTACAGCAGGCCCGGGGACCCTCTGCCACCAGTACAGGATGGGATTAGTGCAGAACTTCACAGTGAGCATTTAGAAACCTAGAGCAACCTGGCTGCATGGTCTTATCCATGTGGAATCTGATTGTCAAATTTCTGGCTTGTCTTTTTTATATCTTTGGTATTTTCTTCATTCTGCTTTTCCAGTAATCCATTTTGTTGTGTTTTACAAAAGGATCGGTTTGTGATGGCTGGGGCCGGAGGGAGCGATGTGGGAAGAACTGGTCTTTCATCACAGATAGTCTGAGAAACCTCATTTTACCTCCCGCTGCAAAATGAATGCCATAAGAAAATAAAATAAAGCAAAACTGCCCAAGAATTTCTGAGTGACTACTATGTGTCAGAAAGGTAAACTTGACCTTTCCCAAGTCTCTGTGAGATGGATATTACAGACGCTTTGCAAATGAAAAAAAACAAAAAACAAAAAAAACAAAAAAAAAAACTGGAGCCAGCAGCATTTCTGTAGCTTATGGTGGGTTGGAAATCAAACTCAAATCTATGTGATCCCAAAATCAATACTCTTTGTAATATCCCCTGCTCCCCTCTTTGAAGGCATATAATTTATTGATAACATTAGGCTTAGCTTCTTCAAGAGATAGAAAGGTCATTAAGATCAGGACTCATATGATATGCCATTTTGAATGACCTGTGCTATAGTGATTTATAAAAAATATATATTTGGTCATTTAGATATATTTGGTTTTTATCCATAGTCCTTGAAAACATTTCAGAGCCATGAAGGTGAAATGTGTGCTTTATTGTTAGTATTATCATTAATAAAGGTGAGTTTTGGACCCCACACAAGGGCAGGGGCTGATTGTCAGGAGGATCCACCATGTGGTCAGAGGGATGGGATTTTTGGTCCTAATTCTCCAACCTCAAGAGACAGGAGAGGGGGTGGAAGTTGAATCTGCCCATGGCCAGTGACACACAATCATGACTATACAAGGACACTGCCATAAAAACTCAAAGAGGATTGGCCTTGGAGAGCTTCCAGTTGGGTGAACACATGGATATTGTGGACAGTAGCAGGCCTGGACAAGGCATGGACTCTCTATGCCCTTGCCCCATACCTCACCCCATGCATCTCTTTCATCTGACTGTTGACTAATATCCTTGAATAAACTGGTAAACATAAGTATGTGTTTCCCTGAGTTTGGTGAGCCACTCTAGTAAATTCATCAAACCTGGATGTTTGTAAACCTGAAGGAGGTAATCAATGGAACTGCGAAGCTATAGCCATCAGTCAGAAATAAAGGCAACAGTCTGAAGCCTGCAACTAAGGGCAATGGAGGGCAGTCTTGTAGGATTGAACCCCCTAGCTGTGGGATCTGATGCTATCTCCTGTAGGGAGTGTCAGAATTGGGTTGAATTTTTGGATGTCCTGGTGGTGTCTTGAGAATTGCTTCATGTTGTGTGTAGGGACCCTCCCCCACCTGTTGGAATGGAGTCCAGGAACCCAAAAGGAATGGCCGTGATCTACAGCACAGCACGAGAAGCCACACAATTTTCAATATATTCTGGATAACTGGTACCACCTTAGAGTTGCCCTTGCTATTAGCACACTGCTTCGATGCAAAAGAAAGCTGGTACCAAGTATTCTGGGGGAACAAAGTGAAGGACCTCTCAGAAGAAGGCTAAAGCTTCTATCAGGGAGAGTCTTTGCATCTGATCTTGATCCAGTAACAATTAAACTTCATACCACATCTATGGGTCTAATGGGATAATGGGACGTTTCATTTTTATCTACAAGGACTATGTTTGTGTGCACATTTGTTTCGAAAAGAGACAAGACAGAAGGAAAACTTGGTTTTATAATTACAAATGTTAAAGCCTCGAATTATTGTAGATGTACACATAGACTATAATGTCACTGGGAAACACTTTGTCACATGTCGCTATATCAGTCCCTATCCCACCTCGGCTATCTGTAATGTTAGATTAACTGAACAATTGTGCACACATCCTCTTTCAGGCCTTGACCATGGACATTTAACATGCTTCCGTCCAGGAGAACCCCTCACATGTCTAAGATTAAGCACTGTTGATTTTCTCCTGGTTGCCATCTCATTCAGAAACAACACACTTTGAAGAGAGATTGTGTCTCTGAGCTGCCCCCCTCCCCATAAATTTTATTTCAGTACTTACCAGGCCCCTAGCTGAGCATGCCAAGTGGAGCCAAAGCTGCAGACAGTTTGAGAGACTGAGATTTCAGAGAAATTGAAATCTTCAAGTAGTCTTCATCAAAGTCCAGAACTCTGCCTTAAAATCCAAGGGGAACCTGGGGCCCCAGACTGCTCAACATTCTCACCCATGTGTCAAAAGCCCCACATCGGAAGAGAGAGCGACACACAAAGGCCAAGGAAGAGGACCAACCAAATACACTAGGAAGTTTGTCAGGACGGGCCCAGAAAACCCAAAGCAGTTTTATTATTGTGACCTCCGACAACCTTCCTTTCTACGATCGTACTAACAAAATCTAACCACTTGTTCTTCATAATCACAGTTGTTTTTAATAATATCTATCCAAGCAAGGCAGGGCAGCCTTGTGGGTAAGCCTGCAGACTTTAAACCAAGAATATCTCTCACTAGGTGAGCACCTACCAGATGGTAAGCACCTTACCTCAAGTATAACATAAAAGGGAGCCCTGTTAACTCTCTCCTTAAGCAGAAGGGGTAGGTATCATTATCATCACCTTACAGAACAAGTTCAGGGAGATCCCAGACCAGGGAATATAACAGCCTACATTTAAACTCAGATGTGACTCCCCCCTAAGCTGGTTATTCTTTTTTTAATAATTATGTTTTATCTAGCAGAGAGCACAGCAGACAATTTGATTCTGGTTTGACAAAACTCAGAGGCTTGTGGTAGTACCAGAGGAAGGCTTATTAACCATGCCATTTTCGGGGGCAGCTGGGTGGCTCAGTCTGTTAAGCATCTGACTTGGGCTCAGGTCATGATTTTCTGTCCCCTTCTCCCTCTGCCCTTCCCTTGCTCACTCTCTCTCTTTCAAAAATAAACATTAAAAAAAAAACTTGCTTTAACTTGTCCCCATTAGAAAGTGTGATGAATTCAACAGTACATGCAAATAACTTCACAAATAATTTAAGGAAGTTTACATCTACCCACTGCCCCAGATGTCCAAGGGACCCCTCTGCCCTGACCTAGCTACCAGACCTCTAAATAGAAATCAGAAGCAAGCAAGAGTATCAAGACTTTAATTCTCGGTACCTTAGGAAGAATCAATAAAACTGTCTTGAGCATAGTAGATGCAGAGGAAAAGGAAAGAGTAATCATTAAATGACATATGAGCATTGTATCCAGCAGAAATGTGCTCAAAAATATGAGGGGGATGGAGAGGAATTCTTATTTTATCAATAGGGAAAAGGGTGGTTAAGAGGCTCTTCCCAAGGTGATGTTCCAAGGTAGAGCTAGGATTTGACCCCAGTTCTGTCTGACGTTAAACCATGTCTTTACTACCCAATGCTGCCAGTTTAATGGGAATGGAAGATCACAATGACAAGGATGGGTAAGCAGTGGCCCCAGCTTCGGGAATACGAACAGTGGGAAAACGAGTAATACAGACAGAAGAATGCATAAATGACTCAGGGAAACAAAGAGAAATTAAGGTTTCTGCACAGGAGGAGGGATGAGATTGAGATCCGTATAGAAGCAGGTGGAACATGCTTCATGGAACATGAAGACAACTAGAGCACCTGAAACAAAGTTCCGGGGGGCTCTTGGGTCCTAACCTCTACTTGTTTAAAGGGAGCAGAATACGCTACCGCAAACAACGACTATTTGGCATATGGACTATCTTGAGCTGCTTGTCTTTGACAAACAGCAGACACAGGAGAAACTCTGGAAAACCAGTAGAGGTTACCCTCTTTCGAAAGGCAGTTACATTTATCAGGGAAATCTCCACTTGCAAGGGTGTCTCCCTCTGTTCCAGGAAGAGGAGGATTAAACCTGGAGAAACTCTTATCAATGAACATGGCAGACTTAAATCTGTGCAGTCCCCTTACTCTTGGTTACTGTACTTTTCCTGGTAATCCCCCATAATTGGCCTCTCCCGTCATCCCTAATACCTTTCTTTTGTCTTTAGCTAAAGGATGTATTTATGGTAAAGGCTCGGGCCATTGCAGAGAGTAACTCCATCTTCCTGGGTCTCTCCCGTGTATACCTGAGGTATAGGTGTTATTCAACTTCCAGGTTGTTGTCGGTTTTTTTTTTTTTCCTCAAGTTAATCTTCCTTTTATCATGGGGGCATGGAGGATTAGCCCCTCTACTCCTAGACATGTAGAGGGAATATTATCTTGTCTCCCTTACAGTGCCCTAAGCCAGGGGCAGGCTCTTTACCACCACTACTCACTGACCGTACACAGTAGATGCTTCATAAATGCACACCTTGTGCATGGGAAGATTGGCTGGGAAGGGAGATCAGCTGGCTTGTAGAAGACTTCACATTTCTAGATAAGAGGCTTCTGACTTATACTTTTAGTAGTGGAGTCATTGGCTGCACTTGAATGCACAAGGGACCCAGGACTTCCAGAGTGATAGGCTTAATAAGAGTCCAGTGGAGCTACAGACTTTCTACTTGACTACATTCTGGCACCAAAGGTAGGAACCAATATCTCCTCTAGGGCTGAATGCCAGTATAATAATATGCAAGGAGCAGGTTACATTGAAGGAATGTTGCACAGGAAAAGGCACGTTTAATCAGACAGACCTAGGTCAAAGTCAAGCTCTGTGTGAACCAGTGATAAACCTTGGGTAAGCTTATTCATCTGACCTGCCTTCATTTTCTCCTTTGCTAAATGAGGATCATAATGCCAATCTCTGACACAAAGATTTGGGGCCCTGGAGCCAGACTGCTTGAGCTGACATTTCCGCTTTCCAGCTACATGACCTCAGACACATGAGTTTACCTCTCTGTGCCTCCACTTCTTTATCTATAAACTCAGACTTGACACATACTTAGCACGCAGGGTTATTACAAAGATGGTGTGCCAACAGGTGTAAACGACAGAATTGTTTCTGGTCTATAAGGGTCCCATAGATGTCAGTCCCTCCTCACCCTCTATGTTCTTAATATTGCTGTCACATCACAAGACTCAATTCATACGCCAAGGTAGATAACCATGAAAGGAAGGATGATTTGAAGGAACGGCTCTCCCACGCTTAGTCTTATGGATTTCTTGAGATTTCCGTATCAAAGAAATATCTTATGTTGAAGATTTTGGAGGGCATTCCAGTATTAACCTAATAAAAATGTGTGCCCAAGGCTACAGCCCAAACTCACTGTCATTCCAGAACTCAGGGGATAGATCAAGGCTCCCAGGGAGCTTTCGCCTACTGTGAAATACCTCTCTTCACTTCTCTCCCTCTATCAAGTTCCCTTAGCATTAACAACCCAATTGTCTTCTTTTCTTATATGAAATGTACCTCACCCTGTAACTTGACCTGGTAGGAGTGTGATTAGTTAATTGCTGTGGGCACCTGACATTTGAAGGAAAATAATGGATACCTCAGTCATCTATCCTCTGAAGCAATGGAAAATGATTCAGGTTCAGTGATTTCTCAGCAGGGGGGTAGCTGTTTTCAGGTGGATATTCAGAGACTTGCAAATTCTAGACATTAAGTTCTTCTTGTCTCTTTTTTTCTCTTTTATGAAGGATGGCAGGGGAGGGGATGGAAAAGACAAAGGGACAGGTTCTGAATAAGTTTTTTAAATCTCCTTTCTTTGTGATAAAAATGTTCATCTGTATAAATCCCCACTGGTTTGCCACGTGCATATTTGGCCACTGGCAAAATTGTGAAATCTCAAAGTTTCTCTTTCTTGCCTTTGTCTTTTAGATTCAATATGGCCACCGTTCCCCTTTCAGGGGGCTCCTTCTCACACACCCCAGGGCCCCACGGAGCTCCCACCCATCCTGTCAGTAGGTGGTAGAGAAGGTACCACTTGTGCACACTTGGATAAAATTCACCATCGCTGGCATCTAGAGCAAGACCTTCCCCTCCTCCCCTCCCTGAGGACATGCAGGGTAATGAGGCTCTCAAAATCTTTCTCTCTTCATCTTTTCTGGGTCACGGACGTGTTTGGAAATCAGGTGAAATCTAAGCCCTTTATCCAAGAAAAATGCACAGATGCATATACACAGTAATCCATCCACAATTTCAGGGGAGACACGGCACCTCTTCAACACAAAATATGAGTCCTGAAGAGTGCTAATGCAGGGTCCATGCCAGACTTTCTTTGATGGGTGAAGGGCTGGGGCAAGATACAGGCTTTCTGTCATATCATTTCATTCCACTTTCTTCCCCAAAACATAAAGCCATTAGTGAAGGTATGTTTAAAAACTAGTGTTCGAATTTAAAAACTGTGTATTAATGTTATCATACCCATCTCTCACTTTTGATCAGTGAGAGATGAGAAACATTGTTCTGTTGTAACACAATGTACTACCTGTCTTAAAAGGAGAAAAGGATTTAGAGAAAGAAATTTTATTTTTTTAATGTTGATTTATTTTTGAGAGAGGAGAGAGCAAGAGAGCACAGGATCAGGGGAGGGGCAGAGAGACGGGGAGACAGAGGATCCTAAGTGGGCTCTGTACTCTTAGCACATATTGTGACATATGACTCAAACCCACAAATTATGAGATCATGACCTGTGCTGAAGTTGGACTCTTAACTGACTGAGCCACCCAGGTGCCCTGAGAAAGAAATGTTCAACTGGAGGTCAAGCTGAAAGGCTTAATGTACGCCCACAGAAATGGACTCAGGGAAATTCTTCACCAAGTTTTTTCCTGCGGAGTCCATAAGTCAGAGAAGACTGAACCCTTAAACTTTGACTGGATGCACATTTTTAAGCCAGACACATGTTTGAAATCTTATGTTTCACTTGAAAATTCCATGCTATTTTATATCCTGCTCCAGAACATTTCTATTTTCTTAAATATTAAAATAATGTGCACTTCTTACCCTTTGAATGAAAATGGTTCTCCAGGAACCAATTAACATCTATGTGTGAGTGTGTGTGTGTGCGCGCGCGTCTGTGTGTGTGTGCGTGTGTGTCTTTCCTCATTACCATTGCTTCCTTCTGTGATGGCAGTAGTGCTAAAGCTACAGTTGAAAAGCTTGGGTTCAGAGATGAGGTCACCCTGAATGATACGTGTCCCCAAACATGCTGTGATCATTTCACAGCATCCATCATCATGACAGTAGAGGAGACAAGAACAACAATAGGACTTTATGAAAAATTTAAGCAAGAGTAAAATCACAGAGGGGGGCCCCTGATTAGGCACCAATACACATATCGTTTCCATCAAGATGGCACTGGGAGGACAGAACCCCAGGCTGGTGGGACTCTGTCTTCCCCTATCAAAGTAGCCATGGTTTATACTCAGACGTAGGATGTGTTCCTACACCAAAAGCTAAAATCCGTCCCTAGTTTGGAACTGTACTCCAAAAATGTTGGGGGAAACGACTGTGATTTCCTCCAGTCAATCAGAATGATATATTAAGAAGCTGTTAGGATCTCAGCTCCTAGCAAGGGCCTAGAATTCTCTTCTCAGTGGGAGGAATATAGTGCTTAGCAACATGAACCATATAGGGTTGTGGGGCCAGTTAGTGGTGATGCATGTTAATGACCAGCCTGGTATTAGGCAGTTGGCAGTAGGCAGTCAATAATGGTAGCTACTAATACTATAAACAGAGACTATAATTCCTTACATTAAATTGCAATCAGACATATTCCGAATGAAAAGTAAAAAAAAAAAAAAAAAAAGAAAAGAAAATAACTGAGGCCGATAAAAAGCATATATAATTAAGAGCTTCAAGATGTAATATATACTGTATAGGCTTTAAAGGTTCAGAGGAAATTTATAGTAAGAATGAAGACTACAGAAGAGAGGCCCAAGACTGGATCGTGGAGATCTCTGAACATAGAGGCAAGATGAAAATGTCTAGTTTACTCAATTTAGGAGAAACCAACAAGAAAAACTTTTGCAAGATATCCTTGAACAGAGTGAAGAGAACCATTCATATCAACAGAGGGCTAATTAAGTGAATGCAGAAAAGACACCAATGGCCTTTACATGCACAGCTGTTTGGTGCTTTCTAGCTTGATTCATTTTCAACTTAAAGCTTTATGTTGTTGTAAAACCTTTCTGAATCTCCCCTGCAACCCAGGCTTCCTCATGGCCATGTCCCTGGCTCCCACAGGTCAGTAAGACAAGTCTGGAGGAATGACTGTGCTCTATTCTGGACATTACATTTAATTTATCTTCTATTTTTTTGATGTTTACTTATTTGAGAGTGTGAGCATGAACAAGGGAGGGACAGAGAGAGAAATGTGGAGAGAGAATCCCAAGTAGCCTCTGCACTGTCAGCACAGAATCTGACATAGGGCTCGAACTCACAAACTGTGAGATCATGACCTGAGCTGAAATCAAGAGTCAACCGCTTAACCAACTAAGCCACCCAGGTGGCCTGTGGACATTGTATTTTAATTACAGCATTGACAAAGTAGAATATGTACAAAATAGCAGAACGTGATGGTGGGAAGTGCAAGGAAGAGGAACCATGTTGTAGGAGGAACAAGGGGGAGAAGAAGGGCGGAAATGGTGGGGGAGAGGGAGAGAGGCAAACCATGAGAGACTCTTGAATGCTGACAAAAACTGAGGACTGATGGATGTGGGGGGGAGGGGGGAGGGGCATAGAGGAGGACACTTATGGGGATGAGCACTGAGTGTTATGTGGAAACTAATTTGACAATAAACTATTTGTAAAAAAAAAAAAAAAAAAGGAAAAATAAAAGAAGACCAAGACAAATGGGGGTGCTTACCCTTATGAACTTGCAGAAAAATCATGAAGACGATGGAGGACACTTGGTGTGAGATGCCCCAGTGAGCAGAGCAATGGGCAGTGGTTTGGCGGTGCATGGACGCAGGCTGGGGCACAATGGGAGAAAGGATGCCCTATGAATTTTATTTCTTGTGGAGGAAAGTGAACTATCCTGTGAAATCCTATTTCCATGCTTATAAGAAGCAGGATGGAGCGCCTGGGTGTCTCAGTCAGTTAAGTGTCCAGCTCTTAATTTCAGCTCAGGTCATGATCTCATGGTTCGTGGGATCAAGCCTGGGTCAGGCTCTGTGTTGACAATGCAGAGCCTGCTTGGGATTTTCTCTCTCCCTGTCCCTCTGCCCCTCCTCCAGTCATTATCTTTCTCTCTCTCTCTTAAAATAAATAAATAAATAAAGGTAGGACGGAGTTGCCAACTGTCTGGAATGCTTTTAGGGAATGTAGAGGTCTACACAGGTTATACATGTTATGGTTGGGTTACATAACTCCAAAGGTCTCTTTGCCAATTCTGCACTTTCTGGCTTCTATAACCTGCCTTTTCCAAAAAGCAGAGATCCAGTAGAGGCCAAGGCCAGTCACCCCATTTCCATTGAGAAGACAAATTAAACGCTGTATTTCTGCTTTAATTGCTTTTAAAAATTGAAGATTGGGTTGGAGCAGATAAGCAATCAAAGCCAGGATCCTTATCTAACTAATCTATGAGTGTTAGACGAGGTAGAAAATGTCATCTGAATAGATTTGTCCATGGCCTTCCCTCACTGTCTGAGTGTCGGGAGGCGCCTGTCATAAACCACTTTGGTTTCTTTCCAGAACTTCCCAAATATATAATGTAGGCTAGAGCTGGGGCTAGAAAAAGAAGGAAAAAAGTGACAAATAATTAGAAGATGCTTTGCTAGGAAGCAGACCTTCACTGGTGCAGGGGAGCACCCTGGCACTCTCACTAAGGGGGCAGGACCAGAGGACTTTCACGACAAAATTGAACGCTGAACCACAAGGTAACCAGGAAAACTGGAAACTGGCGTGAAATTTACCTTGCAATTCCCAGTCCAGAATGTGTCCCCCTGGTCCCTCTTCACATCGGCCCTACATTGCCCTCCTATCCTCTGTGTGCCTAGCCTACCAGGGCAGTATAACCAGACCTTTATTGCTCAAAAAAAATTAAAAAAAACATATACATTTTAAATATCAGGATCTCAAAACTCTGTGTGTGCAGCTTCTCCAAAGAAACTCCTTCTCTTGTTTGTCATTCACGATACCTGACAGGGCAGATGTCACCAGCCTTACTTGGGAAAAACGTGGGATGAGGAGCACAACCACCTAGTAAGTGGCAAAATCAGGACCAGGGTATTTCTTCTTCTTGGCCCTTGCTACAGGACTAGATGTTAGAAGAAAAGCTTAGGGTGTGTGTGTGTGTGTGTGTGTGTGTGTGTGTGTGTGTGTTGCTTTTTCAAAGAACACATGATATTCCATAAATAACTAACAGATCTCACCAGAATTTCTCAGACTT
The DNA here is from genome assembly GCF_008692635.1 of Crocuta crocuta. NCBI lineage: Eukaryota > Metazoa > Chordata > Mammalia > Carnivora > Hyaenidae > Crocuta > Crocuta crocuta. The sequence continues at coordinate 4,812,887 of NW_027530500.1, forward strand.
TGGCTACTATGATATTTTGGATGGGGTACATGTCTGCTTCTCTGCTGGGGGGAGCATTTCTGTGCATGGCTGCATGCCTACTAACACCCCTGGCTCCTCTATCCACAAAATCACAAGATGCAGTAGGAAGCCTCCAGAGGTGACAACTGAACATAGCTCCAGACATTGACAAATGTTCCCTGAGGCAAAATCACTTCCGGTTGAGAACACCTGATCTACTACTACCAGGTTGATTTTTTTTTAAGAGAAGCACAAACTAAATTAATTGACACCGAGCACACAGGTGTCTCGTACAGACAGGTATGCACATGTAAACAAAGACAAAGAAACCTCCCAATGCCTTTGGCTTCTTCTAGAAATCAAGTCTTTCTAGAACAGCAACAGCAGAGGTGCCATCTTGGCTTTGGCTTCTCATCCAGAATGAGAATCGGAAGGTGTGTAAAATGAGAGTTCCACTGGACATCGAGTAAGGTGTTTCTATTTCCCCATATGCAAAGTGACATCGTTTTCCCAATGAAACCACAAAACACTTACCTATAGGAACCCAACAAGTCAAATTGAATTATCCAATAAAATTGATATTTATACAGAAAATATAGAAATCTTTACCCCCAAACAATGTGTCAACAAGGGTGAGAACATCAATAGAGTTATACATTCTCCCCTTAAATTGATTTTGTTTCACTGGCCCTGATGTTTCTTGGATTAACTTTACTAATGAGTTTTCACAGTGGTTTATTCCCTTGACTACTAAGCTACAGTCAGTGTGCTTAATTATGATATTCTTTCCTAAGTCCAAATCTTTTATCAGGCCATTAACGGCTGGAGAAGATGTTCTGACCTGACAGCTAAATGAATCCATCTGGTTTATAAAGGATGAAATCCGGAATGCAACGTGTGTGAATGTTTGTACAGAAAAGCACATTCCATGCTTATGTGACAGCACACAGACCTGACGCAATTACTCTCTCATTTAAATGTCTTACTAGTTCTTTTTAAGCCAGAACATTACTGTGTATGTGTGTGTGTGTGTGTGTGGCTAAAACAACGATGACAAGAACAGCAAGAAATATTTCTTTTGCAGACTCACAATTTATTTACTCACCTATTCACTTATTTGAGGGGGGCACACGTGAGTGAGGGGCAGAGAGAGAGAGAGAATTCCACAAGATGCAGAGAGAGATAGAGGGAGAGGAAGAGAGAGAGAAGCAGGGTTCGCCCAAAGCGGGGCTCATGCCCTCCAAAAGTGGGGTTCAACCTCACCCGATGCAGGCCTCAAACTCCCCAACTGTGAAATCATGACCTGAGCCGAAGTCAGAGGCTTAAATGACTGAGCCACCCAGGCGTCCCTCAGACTCAAATTCTAGAGAGAATTTCAACCTGGTTTGATATATTAAAAGGTGCGAAAACACGTGGCGCTAACTTTTGTTAATAACAAAGCTTTACACTTTACACTT
>NW_027530500.1:4814366-4828419 GCF_008692635.1 Crocuta crocuta
ACACACACACACACACACACACACACACACACAGGCTTGCACAGACACACATACCATGTCTCCAAAGCCCCTGGTGTGCTGCAAGTTATTTCAAGACAAAAACTCAATACCTTACAGCCGAAGAGCCACTTTGTAATCGTATGTCTCTTCCTGTATTCTTCCTTTACTTAGATCACTGTTGAAGGAGCTCTGTGTTTCTCAGGTAACAGCATCTTGGCCTTACTTAAATTCCAAGGCCAAGGTGCTCATTAATCCCATGTATACTTATCCATATGCTCAAGTAGCATTATCTCCCGATTATGTTACTGAAATGTCAGGCTGGATATATCTGAAGAGCCACATTCTGTCCATTAGATAAAAGAACCATGTGAAAGAACTGTTAAAAGAAAATAACCACATCAAACCGGAATGCAAAGAATGCTTCCCGAACGTCGTCCTGACACGGAACAGCCACAGAGGAACATGTCAGCACCCCTCTCCCCCGCCCCCCCACATCTATCCACCTTCCTGGCAAAACATATTCGATTTCAGAAAATAAACAGATATTAATTTCCACCCAAATGCCCCCTTCAATTCATTATCTGCAGAGGTAAATATTCACAAAGGTGACACCCAAGTCAATACTGACCTTGGGGGATAATAAGTTTTGACATTTGCCAGAATAAGCAGTTTGCATAGAGTATATACACATGTAAAACTCAACCTGGTATATTGACCATGAAAGAAAACGAATAATAACTCAGATATATAATATATATGTGTAGGTATATATATTATCTTAAATTATTCATTATATTAAATTCTATTAAGAATGCAGAGGAAGAGCATTTGGAATTCACTTAGGGGGTTTATTTTCCTAAGCAAGTACAGTGTAGGTCTAGATGCAGTGTGATTTCCTGATGTGCAGCACTGTAAGCAAACACACAAGCCTGGGGTTACAATTCACGGTCCACCCAGAAGCAGAAACCGAGGCTGAGGGGCACCTGGGTGGCTCAGTCAGTTAAGCATCCGACTTTAGCTTAGGTCATGATCTCCCCATCTGTGGGTTTGAGACCTGCATCTGGCTCTGTGCTGACAGCTTAGAGCCTGGAGCCTGCTTTGGATTCTGTGTCTCCCTCTCTCTCTGCCCCTCCCCTGCTCACACTCTGTCTCAAAATTAACATTAAAATTTTTTTAAACATTTAAAAAGAAGAAACTGAGGCTGAATCCAGACATGCAACAATTTTATTTGATGTGTGTATATTTACCACTTCTAGACACATTAATTAACATTAGGGAACACACTCAGAGGGCCTCACTGCTGGAGGCCGAAGGTCCATTCTTCTCATACAAGTCAAGAAGTGGAGGCACGAGATCACGGGTGAATGGAATGCCAGCATTCAGCGGTTTGCTTCTCTACTGTCGTCATCCAGGCCTGCTGTCTGCACTTGGGTTTCACGGAAGCCGTCTCTGCTTTTATTCAATCTGTCAAGTGGTTCTTTTGCTAGTCACTGGATGCTAACATGAAATCCCTTCTTTTAAGAAGGTCCAAAGGGAATACCTGGGTTGGAGGTAGATAAGTCAAGGGCCTTTACAAGATAATATTTCTTTAAAATAAGAAGAGCTACTGACTATATTAACTAAGGAGGTCAAAACGAAGAGACACATCCTGGATAAGCTACTACCTTTTACACCTGTAAATGCCAATAAGATTTTCTTGTTCTGAGACTTATATGCAATTGCACCGGGACAAAAATAGATTTTCACAGGGTTAACAATTGGCATCTGGGCAGAGGTAATATTTAAAGTAGTCAATAGCCTTGGGGCAGCTGGATGGCTCAGTCAGTTAAGCGTCCGACGTCAGCTCAGGTCATGATCTTATGGTTCCTCAGTTCGAGTCCCACATCTGGTTCTCTGCTGTCAGCACAGAGTCTGCTCCAGATTCTGTGTCTCCCTCCCTCTCCCTCTCTCTCAAAAATAAATAAAGTAAACATTTAAAAAAAACAAAAAATATTAATAACCTTAACAGCGATCACCAACTGTTGTAAGCAGACACGGATGATGAGGACCAGGGTGGCCTTGCTGCTGACACATCAGCCAAATGTTGGCCACCATGGAGGCCACCATCCTCACCCTTCCTCAAATCTTTCCTATGCCTGATCACTTTTGCATAAAGTTGTAAACTCAGAGACTCCTGCAATTAAGCCTAAGCTTTCACAGGGTACTTCCACAAAGAATCACAAAGAGAAGAGTAGACTGAGCCATGGAGTTCTATACTCCCTCTCCTCATTTCCCCCAAACAGCAATCTCTGGAATTTCTTTTACATACAGAGACTCGATGTAAGATTTCATTTTGGAAGCCAAAAGTTTCTGCTTTTGAAAGGGGTTTTAATATTTAAGGCCTTATTCTTTGAAACACCGATTCTTCCGGAGAGCTAGAACATGGTGTCTATGCATTGCCTCAGGGTAAGCCACTTCAGGGTTTCCTCCGTGTCCTTTCCTGACAGCAGTCACTGAGAGAGAAGGAGAGGCAAGACCGGAAGGGTGCTGGCCACCCAACGAGCCACTCAGCCTCTCTAAACCCAAGCAAGAAGGTCCACGGAGACAAGAAAATAGCTGAACAAGAGGACAAAGGAGACACACAAAGGAAGACCTCACAATAGCCCAGATCGAAGGGAGGAGCACCGAAGAGCTGGAGAATAAAGCAGAAAATTGCCTGGCCTGGCTTTCCGGCAGGCCATGATGGAAGGGGGGTCACACACGGGCTGCACGGGCCGCTCCTCCTGTCTCAAGCAGACCCGACAAGGACATAGGGTAGGAGTTCATCGCTGCACCCAGTCCGTGGCAAAAAATAACGGTACTGGGTATGTACTCATGAAACCCAGCCTCCCATCTACACCCACTGGATGAAAGGACGTCCTGGGCTGTGTGTGGGATGAATTCTAGAGCCCAGAGAAGCAGGACACATCTGAAGGCCATCCAATGATTGCCTTATCTGGACCTGTGACCTGAGTATCACAAATACAGTTTTTCTTATCAGCACGAACTTAAAAAACGGAAACCAACGACCAACAACTATCAAAACCCCAGAACATCCATCTAACAAATTCTGGGAGCAGGGCAGCAGGATGCAGATGAGAAAGAAATACTGCACTTACGGAGGAAGTTCTCCAAGGAGCTTGAAACAGGAACAGACACACTAACCGTAGGCACTGCTCATGGAATCCGGTGGGTGATATAGGGCTGGTGGTGATAGGCGTGGAGCCTGGCCACAAACAGTCGACTGAGTAAGCTTTTGTGAGTTAATACAATCAACTTTTACAAATGGCTAGAGGCACACGAGCTGTTTGCCACAGCTAGATGTGGGGAAGGGACTGTTTGTAAGGTTAGGGAAAGGTGCCCTGCACCCCAGGAGGCATCGGTAGGTTTATCCTGACAAGGGTCTTCTCACCCTGGATCAGAGAGAATGCTGGCTCTGCAAGGCTGAACATCAACTTAAGTTCAAGGATGGCTCAGCCTTGGCACTGAGTTCAAGGAAACAGCCAAGCAGAGTGAAAACAAGTACAGACTCTGCAGTCAGGGAAACATGGACTATAATTCCAGTGTGACCACCTCCTAGCTCTTTGATCTTGGGTAAATAATCTGACCATCCGAGCCAGTGCATCCTTACTCCTCAATGGAGCAGACAATGACTATCCCCTAGGACTGTGGGGGGAAGAGAAGGAGACCTATCAGGTACCACCCCTCGCACCGGAAACCCTGCCAACGAGGAAACACGACTTAATTTTATCTCTAATCTCCAGCGTTCCCCCATTCCAATCTGCTGGTTTCATTTCTTTTGATTGTGTCAAAAGGTTCCTGATGGTTGTAGAATGCGAGGCATTAATCTCTCTTTTAATATCCTGGTGAGCTCAGCCTGTCTCCAATCAGGAAGAATCTGCCCTTGTTGACCCCAATCCTGTAACCTGGCAGAGCTCATTCACTCAAGGGTAAAACCTCATGCATGTGGTTGCATGCGGCCCCGTGACTGGCCGGGGGGTGCAGGGAGGACCTGGAGGGGGCTCAGCAGGCTTCTTGCCCACAGACCCTCCAAACGGCTCCATTTCCGTTCACTTAGTAGGCTTGTGGCTTTCCTTTCCTCCTATGAATGGAGAAGCCCTTCTCACCTCCCATTATTGATTAATCATAATGTGTAGCTGGCAGGCCAGTCGCAGTTGATGGCAAATGAAGCTGCTTTTTCTCCAAATGAGAGGGGAGACAGGGAAGTCGCTCTCCGTCACACAGGAGCCCTGGAAGGCACACATGGGGAGGAGCCAAAACGCTCAGGCCTGCGCCTCCGGGCACACGTGACCCTCCGCCACGGGTTAAGTGAATCAACTTTGCTCATCCATTTTTAATGGGAGATCTTGGGGAAATATATTTTATCGTAATATAAACATGGCTCTAATGCAGAACTGAATGCAAATGTGCCTGAGAGCTTAAAGACGAAAATTCAAGAAATTACATGCTTTCGTGGCTACTTGAGGCAGATTTGAGAATCCCCTGGGTTTTCGGGCACTCTTTTTTTCTTTTTTTCTTTTTTCTTTTCTTTTCCTGGTGAGCGGCATTTCAGTGAAAAAGTTTGAGAAGTGTTAGGATTGACCACAAAACATAAAAACGAGTCATATAGTAAATGTTGATTGAGACAGGGAGGGATGAAGACAGAGAGGCAGAGACAGAGAGGGATCAGAGAAAGGAAGAGGAGAAGAGCAGAAGGACATAAGGAAGGGAGGGATGGGACAAGAGGAGAAAAAGGGAAGGAGCATTAGGAAGCACGTGGGTTGGGGCCAAGGGGAAGAGACACTGAAGACAAGGGAGCAGAGAGAAGAGATCTAGGAACAGGTGAGGCTGTTTAATAAACTGACCAAGAACAGGGTGGACGCCACGGCACCACAGCCTTGTTCTGAAGAGATACTGCTATGTTTTGTTCTTTCTGAGGTTCCATGGATCCCCCATCAACGGGCAGTCGATGAACCAAAGGCTTTAGGAATGCATACAGAAATGAATGCACAGGAGGCATTTCATAACTATGTTTTGAATGAGTGAATGAATGAATGAATGAATAATTTGCTTGAAAATGGCAGAAGCATTTATGATTCACCAATGATTGTACCAGCACCTGATCTTTAACTTAACCTTAACGAGGGCATGTCTATTGACCTACCCTATACAGGATCCTATACACACATCCAGTGCATGGGAGAAACTTTCTCCTGACCTCCTGCCTGAGCCTCCCATAGACAGAAGGCTTTGGCCACTGGGGATATGTCACATACACTCCTGCCCAGGTTTACCATTTTTTCTCAAGGTCTGATCAAGGTCACTTCCCCCATAATGCTGACATTATCTGTCAAGGCCCGCTCACTTATCTGGAAGGGATGTGCTCCTCATTTTTTGAGATGAACCTCCCCATTCCATTCTCCCAGCAGGCTCTCTTTGTGAGCTTTTCAGCAAGCAGGTTCTCTGGCCATGGCCCTGAAGCTGGGGTCATACTCCGAAAGAGCTCCGGAATCAAGTGAGAAATCCCGACAGTCGTGTTTTGGTCAGATGGAGACCGAGTCAACGCACAGTCCCCTTGACATTGGAGTTAACAAGAGAAGGAGTTTCCATTTGCCTCACCAATCACTTGGCTGTCTGCTCACCCAGATGAAGGGAGAGCGAGCCCTTCTACCTTTGCCTGAGAATGGAAATGTCTTTGCCCTGATTTATATTATAACTGATCCTGAGAGAATCCATGTTGAGGTTCATTCATAATTATAACAGGCTTAACTACTAATTCCTATATCATGTGCATCTTGTATAGAGTAATTCATGTTATCCTCATACTAACTCTACAAGGTCCATGTTAGTATCCATGGGAAACGTTCGCTGAGTGTGAATTAAATCAACCCAGAACCGTGTGACATACATCCCTCCCAATCTCCCTCACCACCTCCCCATCGCCTACCTGCTTTGAAAATGGACGGTCCTGGGCAAAATCAGGAAGTTGCTTACACTTGTCTTAGACACCCTGAACATTCCCATTCTTTGCCTTTCCGCCACTCAGAACACCCTCTTCTTCTCCTTCAGACACCCACCACCATCTCTTCTATTAACTTTTCTTCAGGAAAAAATCTCCTCCTCCCCTCAAGTATAGTTCGGCATAGATATACATCTCTATATTTCCTCTCTCAGTGGGGCTTTGTGTCTTAAGGATTATTTCCATGCATTGAAAGGCTTTCTCCCATATTTACAGATTCAGGGCACTGATGGAGTTGGCAGAAGAACTGTCTGGAGACAGATGGGTAGGGGGTGTTGGAATCAAGTGGGCTTTCCCAAGTGCCCTGTGGGAGGCAGATCCCTGTCAGGCCTGACCTTAGAATAGGCCTTGATGGGAGGCTCACATTTGGTGACTGTGCCCACATAGTTTATAACAAGGAAACGCTAGAACATAACAGACCTTCCCCCTCCCCCACCCACATCTTAACACAACCATGAGCTCACGGAAGAGCCAATCGTAATATCAAAAATACATGGCCACATGACAGAGAGGAGTGGGAAAGAGAGGAAGGGAAAGTGAGGGAGGGAGAGAGGGAAGAGGCAAGGGGGTGGAGGGGGAGAGAAGTGAGCAGGTATATTCAGCAAACAGTGGCCCAGACAAACACCTACCAGCATCTGTCTGTTAGGCAAATTCCTTTAGACCGCTATTTGCCTTGGATTGGCTTCAAAGGGATATTTCTGCTTCCAAAGGTGGATAGTTAAAAATAATATACATCATGAGCGTGTTCTGGCATTTCCCTTTCGGTTTTTCCCTATCTTCAACATTACTGTTGTCATCCTTTAAAACTCAATCAATTCAGCTGATCCAGTGAACAGATGGCATTAATCAACCCCCAAGAATATGCACAAAAGCAATTAGAAATGTAGAGACATGGAATTTATGCCAGCAAATCAATTACCAATGATAGCAAATCAAGGTGGCGCACCCAACTTCCCTTTGTTTCTCTTTCCAAAGAGCAGTCACTGATCATAGCAATGATCTCTGGTGGACTCCCCCTTCCAGAGGGGGATCAAGAACAGAAACACGGAGGTTTAATTACACATTCCTTAATGACTAGTTCTCACTCTGCTGACAAAAACCAGCGTAATTTACAGACTACAAGATGCATCAGAATGATGGATACAGACAGCATGTGCTATATAGTGTCATGCAAATATGAAATATACTGCTCTGAGAATATGGTCGTTTGGTATTCCCAGAGAAGAACTTCATTTCAGAGAACAGAGCACCTTTTCCAGCATCTATAGCTCTCATTTGTCAAAAACAATGGAAGCAGTTATAGAATACATTTTAACCACAAATCTGTGCCTTCTGTGAGTTTACCAGTTCACATATCCCTGTTTCCAACAGGCTTGGCCATTGCTCTCTTTCTGGTTCTCTGTGACCTCTGCAGATTCTAAAAAGTCCTTCTTTAGGCTCTCATAAATTATCGCATAAGCTATTGTGGTAATCTCTTAACTAGTTTTCTGGCTGCTAGTGTTGGCCAAGTCCAGTCTATCTTTCATGCAGTGATTTTTTAAAAACAAGTATCTGATTCTGTGTCATCTAATTACATATACAAAATCCTTCATCCTTCATATGTTTTAAAAACAAGTATCTGATTCTTTGTCATCTAATTACATATACAAAATCCTTCATCCTTACAGCATGAACAGCAAAGATGAGTCCCCCTCCCTGCTTAACCAATTTCTCAATTTCTTTTTCTCTCCACATGCCTATAAGCTCCTGCAATTGGTCACCAAAATAAACCTCACCCTTAAGCCTTCACACAAAAAGCCTGTGATAACCTTCCTCCCTCCGCCCCATTTCTCCAGTGAGTGAAGTCTGACTGTTGAAGTCTTAACCTCCAACTCTCTTTCCTCCAAGAGCCTGCCTTGACAGCCCAGCCAGTCTGAGATGCTCATTTGTGTCTCATATTCCACCTTCTGCTTATCTTTGCTATAGCATTTATCACTTTCACATGATTAAAGATTTATTTGTCTGGCGGCCCGTGTTCAAAGTTCCTTGAGATCGTAGACTGTATCTTCTTATTCATCTTTCTCCTGTTTCTAGAAAAAACTGAGTCTAGGAAAGAGAGCCTTCTGTTGGGACACATTTCTTCAATAAGATTTTCAAATGAGTGACACATATGAACTATTAACACGTGAAGCTTCTTCCAACCACAGCTTCAAGAGGTGACATTGGGATAATGTGGTCAGTTTGCAATACAATAAAAACCTTCCAGTAACTTACTGCTAAAACCCTGTTAAATAGCTAACTTTTCCTTTTTATACTGAATCCAGGGCTATGAAGAAAGAGTTTTAAAGCTATATATTTGTGTATTTTCAGCTTATATAGGAAATGTTCATTAAAATTGCAAAAGTTAATAAAATTAGCTCAAACTTGGTACTGAAATTATATCTCCTTACCATTTCCAAAACAATAATAAGTAATACTTGCCCGTTAAAAACACAAGCCAAATACATTTTCAAAGACTCTAGCAACAGGACCATAGAAGAATTTCTATTTAAATTCTTCACTGGAAATCATTTGCTGATTCCCTCATCCATTCTTTAGGCCAATGTTTTATGTATTGAATATAGACATTCAAATGAAATGTGATCATCGGAGAACTGTGCACCTAAGTGGAGCAATAAGGAGTATAAGAAGTGTGGTAGAAATACAATAAGTTATACATAGGGGCGCTTGACCCAGTTGAGGGAAAATGTGTGCATGTGTTCGCTTGCACACGTGCGGTTACAAGTCTTCTTCAAGGCTATGCTGTTTCTCTGTCCTGTTTTTTATTGAAACTTTAAAAGAAGACTAAAGCATCTGGTGCTCATCCCGATATGAGGCCTCTTATCTTTGAAAATTGTGATGTTTTGGTATCTGGCAGAAAATCTAGATTCCAATTTTCTTTCTTTCTTTCTTTCTTTCTTTCTTTCTTTCTTTCTTTCTTTCTTTCTTCCTTCCTTCCTTCCTTCCTTCCTTCCTTCCTTCCTTCCTTCCTTTCCTTCTTTTTTTTTTTTGTAAGGTATAACTCAGGAGTTGGCTCTGGTGAAAATGGCTCCCTCCCCGTGCTTTGCTATGGACAGAGCTACAGAGACTAACCGAACCATAGGTATCCCAAGGCAACCTGCCAGCTCACACACAGCCCCCAACTGAATGCATGGGCATGAATTCCCTATCTTGCAGAGTCTGATCTTTGGAGAGAGACACACAGGTCCAAATTGGGATATTTTTCACTGCTTAGCTTTATGATCCTGGGGAAATTATTAACTTCTATTAATCTTAAATTTACTCATCTGTACACTGGATTTAATAAAGCCTACCTGGCTGTGCTACCTTGCCTAATTATGTGGGCACAGCATATGAAGTGAGAGGTACAAAGCACACAGTAGTTAGCAGGAATTAAAACCTATTATGTTGTTATTCTAAACATAATTGCTTAACAATTTTCAGTATGACCATCACAGAAGCATCTGAAAGGAATGACCAGTAGGCAACAGCAGTCGTTAATGACAAAAATGGATCAGGACTAGACAGGACCTTAATAATCATTTGATACAACTCCTTCAATTAATACACCATAATCATTAGGATAAGTCAGTAACCTCTTCAAGGACACCTGCCGGAAAGTGTCAGAGGTCTGATGAATGAAGACAGCTAGCTTCCTTTATGCAGGATAAATGCTATTATTGGCTTCAGTGAGTACAGGGAATCTTCACGACAAAGTCCTATTGAGCGAATGACTACTCTATTATGATTGTGGAAACTGGACCCTCTCCCCATCTTCCTAACTGGCAAGGATAACTAGCTTCATATATTCTAGCCATATTTCAGCAGAGTTCTGTCAAAGAAGCGAAAGGGCTTTGGATCGCCAGTGAAACCTTTTAGGAACATTTCAAACTATATCGCGTTGCTTTGTTTTGTAACAAAGGGGCACTGAGAAGTAAAGCAGTGTAGGAAAGGAAAAATGGGGTCCTACTAAAGAAAGAAAACGCAGTTGGGAAGAGCTGGAATGAAAAAGAAAGAAAACTTCAATTTAGAGGATATTCATTTGAATGACAATAGGGGCTACAGTGAGGTTAATTCTGACGGAAACCAATTTTCTCATAATACCCTGGTGTGAGCATTGCTCTTCTAGTCTTGCATTTATCTTTTCCAATTGTAAGGATATGAATCTGGTTTGGAGATGGGGGCTGTAAGGGTGGAAGGCAAAGAGAGTTCACATGGATTGTCAAAGATCATCCTGTTCAACCACGGGAAAATCTTTAGGACTCTTCCAAATGACCGTTATAGTGCTTCCTTCACTTCTGCTGACTATAAATGCCACCAAAGTATTCGGCAAACACTTTCCTGCTGAAAAAAAGTCAGCTTCATCTTTCTTTCTTTATAATTCTACCTACTGATTGGGTTTGTGCGTCAGCTTCAGATAACTCAAAGTATATTGCATCTCTTTATTTAAAGATGTTTATGAATATGATTGACATCTTTGCCTACTTCAGATGAAGTTCTGTCTGGGATGAATGACATCATCATAGAATAAAGAGTTTTTCATTTCTTTCTTGAGTCTGTTATCTCCTTGAACCTGGCAGGCAGCACCAACAGGTAGGATGCTTGGGGATCATTCAAAGTGACTTACTGGGTCAAAATTAAGGCTGTCACAGTCACATGGCATCTGATGATTGTTAAAAATAAAATGAAAAGTGACCCTCTAAGTATCCCACGCATTGCTCTTAACTTCTGAATGAACGTTCTATTATTATAATAGTCTTTCAACATACCTAATACTTGAAGAACCTTCTCAGTAAAATACTGAGCTTCTGTTCCATTTGGGAGAAGAACCACATCTCAATATCAGTTTTACACCCAAGCCTGTGAGCATGGGAAAGCTGCATAACTGGACAGGCGTCTGACCTGTTAGCTGTGGCATAACCAGGGTTAGAACCTGTCAGCATTTCAAAGTCCTGATCTCACTTGAACACTATCAAGCACATTATTTCTTCTGGTGTCAAAGGAGTTGATATTATATGTAAAATGATTTTTCATTTAACACTGGTCTATCATAGCTACATTCGAAATTAACTAAGTCCCTCAGGGTAAACCTGAAGGAAATGCTATAGCTACTTAATATCCTGAAAATCTGGAATGGGGGAATTTCCAGAGTTTTTATTACCGGTGGGTAATTATGTTCTCTAAACAGATTCATAATATCTATTCTGTAGCTGGCCTTCTAACCTGACTTGATTTTAATTTTGTTTAATTAGAAACTTATAAAATCTGTAATTGGGTAAGCACTCATTTCTCTCTTGCAGATAAATGCGCATGTTTTGGTCAGATTATGAGAAAACTAAACAAACACACACACGTGCTCATTCTACGCACAACAACAGTAATAGCAACAAATTATTATTAGAATACTGTAAACAATTAAAAGTTGTTTTTATTTCAACAAAGTTCACAGGCATTCTTAGGTACCATGAGCATCTCGGGTAAATAACCCATTTGTGCAACTACGGTTATGAATGATGGAACACAATCTTTCAAAATATAAGAAAATTCTTGAAAAACTCTCCAAATAACCTATATGCTTAAATAAATTGCCTATTAGGAAGGAGATTTATCTTCCTCAGTATATGCTTATAATTGCTAATGGACTGTAGATAAACAGTAAATCAAAGCCCTGTATTTAATGGATAAAGTGTGTGGACAACTGAAGTCTGGAAGAATTGTGGAATGTTAATGTTTTTTTCCTTAGAGGCTCTGCAACGCAACTTCTGAAGACCACCAGGATATACTGAGTTGAGAGGCAATTTTCTGCTACCATTCTATTGAACTAATACATTCTGTTTGGCATGAAAAAAAAACATGTATCATTCTTTAAGAACATTGACCCCCAAATATTTAGCAAGCAGTGTGCCCTCAATTGAAATGTTGACTGAAAATAGGGAAATGAAACTGTCACCTGATGAAATACTAAAATTCATTAACACCAAGTCTCATTTTCAATGTTAAGAATTACCTTGACTGCTGCATCAGTAAGCATGGGCCCTAAATCCACCCCATTTAGGTTTCATGAGCATTATTATAACATATTAACCATAATTCAATTAATTTACAGAAAATGACATTCTGCAACTTATTTTTTTCCCTTGCTCTTAAGAAAAGGTGCTACAGAAGGGAGTCCAAACCACATTCCTGTAGAGTATGTTCTACCTCTTTCACCCTTATTCCTCACCCCACCTTTGTGGATCTTCAAAATATTCGCTATTTCCAGAGAGGTAAATGTGCTAAAGGAAAAAGAGCTATTTCACTGCTACACCTTTGCATCATTAGGACAATACTGACCTCTAGTGTTTTAGGAGGTAGACAGGCTAACTCAGCACCATGCCTAACTTCCTCCAACTAAAAACCACTTAGATGTTTTCTTAAAGCACCATGGGAACAATTTCACTTAGAAGAAGAAAAACGAAGAAGAGGGGAAGGAGACGGGGGGGTTGGGGGGAGAAAAGAAGAGAAACCTCAGACTGTAACCTTTTTCTACCTATTCTCTGAAATGATTTCTACACAAAGTCCCTCTGGTTCCTCCCTTTAGAGAGGCTGACCTCTTTAGCAACTCCTTATGCAAACGTCCATAAAGTCTCTACAGCAAGTACCACTAACTATGGGTTCTGAATCTCCAAAACTTCCAATCACAGATGGAAACTCTGCCTCTGCTTTGGACCATTTTCAGTAAACATTTGTCTAACTGTCCTCCCGTGGGCTGCAACGCTGGGTTGAGGATCTCCTACTCAAGGTCCGAGAGGGTGAGGAGTGATGTAGGGGGACTCGTAAGTACTCTAACGGCAATGTTGTGTTCCAATGTGGTTAAGCATTTTTGAGCTTCCTGGCCGGGTTAGCAAACAGGGGAGCAAGCCCAGAAACTCAAGGAACCTTGATAAACCATCTTTGGAAGCAACACAGATGGCTTAATTGCATTCTTTCTCATTTAGGAGTTCCCAAGCTGGAAAAACGTCCCTCTCTCTGCCTAGAGAGGCAGCTGAGCAATTGAGCTTGAACCTCCGATGGCTCTAGCGATTTATTCAACTTTGACGAACTGGGTTCTTTAAATACACAGTGCAGGTGGCCCAACCCCAGGTGTCCAGGCTTCCTGCCTATTAAATTAAATGGCCTGCACTTGCTGAGGTTAGAGCTTGGACGACAGAGTGTACACTTAGTGCATACTCATTATGTGTTCTTTGGCACAAAGATTTTGGGGGTGGAGTGTGCATCAAAGCTCTTCCTTCTGTAACAGGGGCAGCCATTGATCTTGTGGTTCTTGACTACACTGGGCCACGACTCTTAGGCCAAACTCCCGATCCTATTAAACCGATGCCTCTTGGTTGCGAGAGACCCCAACCAGCGCCTTCTGCCTAGGGGGGAGCCGAAAGCCTCGGCCATACTGCAAATCCCAGGCAGCCGCATTCAGAGACGAGCCGCTGTCCCCGAGCGCGGTGGCCGAGAGCAGCTACATCTCCGGGAGCTCCCAGCCCTTGGAGCACACAATCTGAACCCGGGGCCCTTCTCCGGAAAAGCTCCGCCTGAGACCAGGCAGGCGTGGAACGCGGAGCTGGCTGGAGGCTAGAGGAAGACACCCTTCCTTGCTCCTCGGAACTTTGCGATTGGGGGGGAAGGGCGGGCGATCCGGCGGGCTGGCTCCTCGGAGCTCCGCGAACTTTTGGGATGGTTTGAGTGATGGAACCACACCAAGCAGCATCGCCCCCCTTTCCCTGTGCTCGGAGCAGGCACAATTGAACACGCGTGGACACTTGAGTGTCTTTCTCCAACGCTGGCGTCCCCCGCCTCACCTACCCGCCCCCAGCTCCCGGTACTCACAATTTGTCGCCGTTAATCCTAAATGCCACAAGCCGGAGAGCAGCAAAGTGAAAACGCTGGTCAGCCGTGGTACAGAATCCATTTCCCCCGAGGAAGCGGTCCCTCCCAGTCGGATCCCAAATTCGCAGGCTCCGGCCG
>NW_027530500.1:4828531-4866931 GCF_008692635.1 Crocuta crocuta
GCCGCGCGCGCCCCTCCGCCCCCTCCCGCCCCGCCCCCGCTCGGGGGCCGTTGAGACGCCGACATCGCCACCGGGTTCTCCTAGAACGCCGCTGCCCTGGGGATGCTGGAAGGAGTTGGAAGACGGAACGCACCGGCGGGAGCGAATTTCCCCTGGAAAGCTCAGCGAGGAGATAGGAGATGCCTTTTGGGGGGTGGGGGGGATGAGGAGAGAGAAGACTTGAAATTTTAAAGGATGCGATTTCCCCCCGTGGTTGCTTCCTCCTAAGGAAGGCCGACGGGTGTCGACGGTGTTGGGCTTTCTGATTTAGCGATTTAACGTCACGTCCGCGCCCCTGGTCGGCGACCCCCGCGCCGGGGATCGCACCGCTCGCACTTTCGGGGCGGCCACATCCACGCCCCCCACCCCTGCTCGCCGTTGGCACGTAGCTTGGGGAGAGGACTGCGAGATGCGCAGGGCTTTAGGGTTCCGAGAGAGGGGGAGACAAATTAGGTGTGGTGATGCGAGGGTCGGGGGTGGTGGCCCTGGTTGGCTCCTCAGATAGNTTTTCTTTTCTTCCTAGATGCTTCCTATTAGAAACCCTGGTTCTGTCTTTGGCTTCTAGTTTACATCTGGGGACTCTCCTGCTTTACCATAAATCAATTTATTTTGTTTTTTATTGGAAGCTGTCAGAGAGCTGTCAAACCTTAACAAAATGAGGGACCATACTGATTTCTCTTCTGTGAAGCTCAGAATCACGTTAGGGGTAGCGTCACTTCAGAGGAAGTTGATGTCTCCCCTTCCCTCCCCATCTGCCTCCCGCAGCAGCGGCTAGGCAGCTTCTGCATGAATCCTGAGGTTAACTCTGTGGTTTTGCTTAGAGCTCTGTTCCCATCTTTGGAATACTAAAAGGGAGTTGAGTAACAATTGGATTTGTGACAACATTATTTTCTTAGAGAGGAGAGAATTCTGAGGGTCCTCTCCCCTGTAACTTAACAATGATGCTCTTGCCTCTAAGCTTCTAACTGAAAATAGTTGCGCTAGCTACTAGATTCTTGGGCACCCGGAAGGCTTCTCCAGCCTAGGCTTTACCTGTGGAAGAAAGGTCATCCTCAGGAGCTGGTGAATCACAGCAAGGCAAAGCTGAGGTGGTCCAAGAAGCAACCCCTTCCCCCTGGGGGCAGGGGTCTGGGTAAGGAGGGGGCTGGTGCTCCAAGTCAAGCTGATCAGCCTTGCCTCTCCTGCTGAAGGCCCCAAGTGATGCTACCCAACCTATGGACTTTGAGCATTTCAGGTTTAAAAACACCTTTGTAGCTAGTTTAATCATAGGAGAGAAGCTAGAAAATAATATACACCATTATCCAGTTTGTATATTCTTTAACAGACATGTTTTAGAAGAAATAAAATAGGACAAATATAATTTAAGTTGCTTTTGCATCCTTGTCTAATCCCATTTATCTCCTCCCATACCTAAAGGTAAACACTTTTATTTCCATTCTTATACATCATGTTTTTATGCATTTACCACACATATTTACATCCCTAAACAATATATAGGATCACTTTGGTTGTCTTTAATCAGTAGGTAAATGGTATCACACTGTTTCATCTTGCATCTTGCAATTTACTCAGCCTTATATTTTTCGATTTTCTGCATCTGGATAGAAGGAGTGCTAATTCTTTCATTTTAACTGCTGTATTATATTTCATTTTATAAATAAGCCACAATGTATTCATTAATTCTTCTGCTTATGAACCTCCTGACTCTTTCTGGTTTGTTTGTTGGCTGTTTTTGTTTTTTTTTTCCCAACATAAACTAACCACTCTTTTACCTGTCTCTTACTGTTTCTCAAATATGTACTCAGGAGTAGAGTTTCTGTGTCTTAAGCAATGCTTATTTTCAGAGTTAGCAGGTATCTCAAGTTTGTGAAATGATGTTAGCAATTCACACCCCTTCCTCCACCAGCAGTGGGTAAGATTTCCCCGCACTCCCTACAACCTCTCTTTTTACAAATGGGAAAACGACACCCAGAGAACACCAATTTTTGTTCACAGAGTTTAACACTCGTGACATCATCGCCCCTTCTACACTTCTCCAGAAATATTTAGATAAATAAAATCTTTTTTTTTTTTCAATTCTGAAAGATGCGGGCTTCGTTTCTGGTTACAAAGATTTAAAATGGAATCTATGTGTCAATAAAATGTGCTTGAAATATATATCAATAGGCAGTTAGGGAAATTTGTTATAGGAAGCCCCCACAATGTGAATAATCTTCTAGATATTAGTAAATATTGGAACTCAGTATTTAGACGTCCATATGCAATCCTAGTGTATAGTATATAAATTGCACCTAATTTAAAGTGCTATTTACAGTTGTAGCTTTCCTCTCTCTCTCTCAAATACACCTGTTCACAGAGCAACTTTGAGCCTTAAACAGCAGACATTTGTCTAAGATTTGTTAACATTTCAGTAAGAATACTGCAGCTCTGAATGGAGCGAGGGGTAAACAGCTGTTCCTCTTAGACAATAGTGTAAACAATGCCATCTTCTGGGGCATTTTGCCAGCAAGTTTTTATTAGCTGTAGAATATTAATCACTGTTAAAACTGCTCTCAGCCAGGCTGATATTTACCTTCTGAAATTCTTTTGTCAACCTTTTAGTCTGACAAATCCACCTTTCAAAGGCTGGAGTAGAAGCTGAATATCTCCCCTTTGCCCCCGTGTTGCTTGCTATAGAAGCACTCATACTGTAGAACACCTCGCCCTGAAGAAGCTTAAAAATGACACATAGATTGAGCAGATTGCTTGCTAATAGGAAATAAGGAAATATGGATCTTGGAAACTGGATATGCCTATTAGAATGATAAATCTGAACATCTTCTCAAGACAAACGTATATCTGAAATCTTACAAAGGAAATGAAGTGGGTGGGATTCGGTGTTCATGTCCCTTCAATTTTCCCTTGGGCCCTCCCACTTCTGTCCCTTTAATGGGGCCGAATGGAAAGAAGCATTCATCCACTGGCATCTTAGCCTTGAATATTCAACAGGTGGTTTGCCTCCTTGATTCTGTAATCCTCCTGTGAGACACGTAGCAGCTATGTTTGCCCATCTCCATTTCACAGATGAGATCCTAAGAGGGGATGGATATAGACCTATGAAGTATTGCACTGAATTAATGGCCCCAACCAACATGGCACTTTAACGTGAAAACCCATCCATCTTTTTTCCTTTGTCTGTAGAGAGCTAATAGGTAAAATTCACTGTGACATAAGGGTACCTGGCATGTACGAGAGAGGAGTCTGCATTGGTCACCCTAGGCTAGTCTGTCATGCGTCTCAGTACTTTTGGATTATTTCAACTTCACATTTTCATGGTTTGTTGTAAAGATGGAAAGATGATTACTGCTGCCGCTCATGTATCTTTAAGAGTAGAGTTTTTAAAAATATTGATGTGGCAGAAAGTTAATTTAATGTTCTTCCTTTTATGCTTACTTCTCTTAAAAATGTTTTATTTATTTTTTCCCTTTTTGGTTTCTCCCCGTAGAACATGTAGCCAGTAACATGCTACACCCACAGGGCATAGGAAGTGAAAGAAAACACACTTCCTGCTCGTGAGGAGCTAAAAAGGACTTGGGAAAGTAAGATGTAAACACATTAAAAAATTAAGATGACAGTACAAGTTAGCATGTGATTCAGTGCCAATTCGCTCAGATAATAAGTGCTATCGGTGTTTTTAAGTTGACAAAGATTGCTTCCTCTGGGAAGGAAGACTTGCAATTGGCATAATGAAGTGATTGTCTCTTTGGGGGTAAAGGGATTTGAGTCACCCTGGGCCGTGAAGCTTGTTATTGAATTCAGGTAAGGTCAGGTGCATTTGCCTTCACAGGAAGTCACAGGTTAGGGTAATGAAGACAGAATTCTACTTCCACAGAAGAATGGGAGGTTCCATTAAGGCAAATGGACTTCAGCCACAGGTGGGGAACTATTCACTCGAGCCTCTCCCCACTACTTCTCTTTCCTTGTTCCATCTCAACCTCAGTCTTGGAACCACCATATTCATCCATGATGTCAAAACTAGCCATCTTCTTACATCAATCTCTTGCCAATAGCACCTCCCTTTATATACCTTCTTCTGAAATGCGTGTTTTCTTTTTTTCAGCTGGTGACATGTCATACTGTTTATACATATGACTCTTTTTTCCTTCTATGGACTACTTCTTCCCAGTTGGCTAATTTTTCTCACCATTGCACTCTACATTCAGCAACCACATCTCTCTTGAACTCTTTATCGATTACTTTATATTGTTTCCGTTCACATGTTTTCCTAACTCTGAGTAGTTTCTCAGAAGCAGTTGATTAGTTAACATTCCACTTTGAGTCTTCAGCATGCATGTAGGCTTTTGAAAAATATTTGAGGGGCGCCTGGGTGGCTCAGTCAGTTGAGCATCAACTCTTGATTTTGGCTCAGGTCACGATCCCTAGGGCATGAGATCAAGTCCTGCATCGGGCTCCGTGCCGAGCGTGGAGGCCGCTTGGGATTTCCTCTCCCTCTGCCCCTTCCCTCATTCATGCTCTCTCTCTCAATATTTTTTTTAAATTGATGAATGAATAATGTTAGATTATTATTATTAAAAAGCCTTGTCAACTTTTTAAAAGGTATATCCATCCCCTCCCTGCACCCCCATTCACACATTGCACCAGAATTCAGAGTCTCTTTTGAGAATATTTACTCTTATTTGCCTTGTAAATCAAGATGTCAATTATATGGAAAAATCAATGGGAATGCAGTTTAAGTTAATATCTTTATAGTTCATTTTTCCTAGCCGTATATTTCTCAAAAACTTGGATTTATATTTTGAGAGGAATTGACCTTCTGAAGTATTTATGTAATTATATTTGTATAATCACAGTCATGCCACATCCAGAAACATATGTCAAAAGAGGATCTCTCCTCTTTACTTCTATCAGGCTCTTTCGGAGGGCCGGGAGGCCAACAATGACTGACATGTCATTTGTGATATATATCATGTTTCAGGACAAACCTGTTTTGAGTTTAATGAAAAGTATTCAGAGCTTAGAATCAGAAACCCTGAGCATTAGCCTTGACTTTGCAGCTTACCAGGTATGAGACCTTGAGTAAATACTTTGGTCTTTGAGATTCGGCTTCTACATCTGGAAATTATGAATTGTGATCATTTCTGGCTTTGGTATTTTGGCATGGTGAATAGAAAGAATCATACACGTGAAAGTTTTGTTGTTGTTGTATAGATACATTCTAAATATTATGCCCTAGTTCAAAGAAGACAGTTTAGGGGCACCTGGGTGGCCCAGGCACTTAAGGGTCCTACTTTAGCTCAGGTCATGATTTCGTGGCTCATGAGTTCAAGCCCTGCATCAGGCTCTGAAAAGACAGCTCAGAGCCTGAAAACTGCTCTGGATTCTGTGTCTCCCTCTCTCTCGTTCCCTCTCCTGCTCATGCTCTGTCTCTCTCTGTCCCTCAGAAGTGAATAAATATAAAAAAAATTTTTTTTTGGTAAAAGACAATTTATTCAGTCCCTAACTGCTGGATTTCTTATGCATTTTATTTGCCAGTTCATCCATGGAGTAAAAATGCATGCAAATATCTAAAAAGACCATCTGTTCTGTGGGAAATAGACATAATTCAATATTCAAAGGCAGCACAATAATTCAATCAACTGACATTAATTTATTGAGCAACGATAATGTGGCTAGACGTGTCTCGTTTACTTTTGGTTAAATAAGTGCCTAGAAAGACCTAATCTGGTCCTGTTTTCAAGGTCCTTACACTCCTCACAATTTCTAAATAGGGGAGGAAGTGAATGCAAATGTAAGTAATGAATGCTGATCAGAGGGAAACCACTAAATCTATGTCTGTTATTCAAATCCATTGAAGTGACAGACATTATCGGTTCCTTGACCAACAACCATTTCCAACTTCTTCCTTGACTACAAACAAAGAAACAAACAAAAAACAAAAACAAAAAACCCCAAACAGTCTGGAGAAGGAATCGTGATCTGACTAAGTCTTTACAATTATATTTCCCTTTGAAAGTGGTTGTCTGGTTCTTGCCTTGTGGCCCAGTTCTGACCAATAAGACTCAGGGGGACGGAGAGAAGGTCTTCTTGGGAAAGGGAGAGGAGTGTTAATACAAATCTTGTTGTCCCTGCAGCTTTCCCCGTGGCATGGCCAGTATTTTATGAGGACATGGATTTGGTAAACCCAGTAGCCATCTTGGGAATATGAGGAGATGGCCAGGACAATGACATGGCAAAAAGCAGAGACACATCATGGGTATTAATTACAATATGGAGTCACTTACTAGATGGAGTTATGGAGTACTGTTTAAACCGCTCCTAGTTAGGTTCTCTAGAGAAAACTAGAACTTTTATTAAATGTTTAAATTTATTAAATTAAAAGGCATCACAACTTTGTTTTCTCTTTTAGAATTCGTGGCAAAATTCCGAGGGAAGTATCATTAGCTACCTTTGGCAGATAAGGATACCGGGACTCGTGAAATTTGAGTAACATCGCCCAAAGCACAAAGCTATTAAGCAGAAAGGCAGAGATTCCCATTCCGGAATTTTGGTTTGTCATGCCATTGCTAGTGCCACAAATGCTCAGTGATGAAAAAAATGTACTGAATCCTGTGTAATAGTGTGCGTGTGTGCGTGTGTGTGTGTGTGTGTGTGTGTTTAACTTGCTGATTTGATCTCAGATATGACGGACCATTTGGTTTCTACTGTTTACAAAAAAGCTC
The DNA here is from genome assembly GCF_008692635.1 of Crocuta crocuta. Classification (NCBI taxonomy): domain Eukaryota; kingdom Metazoa; phylum Chordata; class Mammalia; order Carnivora; family Hyaenidae; genus Crocuta; species Crocuta crocuta. The sequence goes on from NW_027530500.1 coordinate 4,835,290, forward strand.
CTTTAGGGTTATGCCCTGATGCCCTGCTTCTGTCTCTAAGGGAACAGCTGTCTCTAAAGCCAACTTGCTATTACTAACTTGGTTGACGAAAATTAATGAAGAGCATCAGTAATCTTCCCCATTCCCTGTGCACACCTGATGTTTAAGTAAGTCAGGCTGACATCTGAACATGAGATCCGTGGTAACCACTACAGTGAAAGCTCTCCTACAACATTTTCCCGTTTTCCAAAGGTGTATTTTTCAGGAAATAAATTATGTGGAAGGCAAAAGAGCTGATTTCAAAGGATTATTTCATTATGTAACTTAATCCCTAGCAGTTCTGTCCTTTTGTCCCTTTCACATTTGAATCGGCATAGAAAACACAGTGAAAACGTCTATAATTTGCCTTTTATTGGCATTTTTAATAAGGTGGAATGAATGTAAGCCTAGAGCCAGCAGGGGGTGTGTTGACTAGTGCTAAGAAAAAAATCCCAAGCAGGTTTGAAGCCGCAGCGTGGGGAACTTCGTAGGTTGCTGAATTATTGTTCATTTGGAGGAAGCTGGAGACAGGCTGCAACAGAGGGCAATGGGGCAAAACCACATCTGTTGATGACTCACTTTACCTTTGCCTTTACACCTCTGATCTGTCTGTTAAGAAATCATGCATGACCAAGAATCGTAAGAGGTTATGATCAAACATATTGAATAAAATCCATGATCTTAATTATTTTTATTAAAAACACATATGCCGGATCTCTCTTTCAATGAAAACCTTAAGGGTTTTGTAATTGCTTGAAGCTGGACAATTGAGAAAAAATATTTTTTCAGGGTATCATAATGTATAGTGATATAGACATTCTGACTGTGTATTTTTTCCGTATAGCTCCATTTCTTTTTTTGTATAGCTTCATTTTAATCTGTCTTTTCTTTATAAGTCACGTCAGTCACTGTCTACTAAGTGTCTTCTCTGATCTAGTCTTATATGAGGAACTGCACATACTAACTTAATTAGGGATAATTGGTGATTTTGAGGACATGATTGCATAGCTGTGAAGATAAATGCCTTCAAATTCCAGGGAAACTTGCTACATGTTAAACACAAGTTTTCCATTGTTTTATCATAAAAGAAACTCTTTTAAGGGTCAAATTAATATATATGTATGACTTAAGACATACATACATATTAATTTTCCACTCAAAATTATTAATATAGAGATGTTTGTGATAAGTTACTTACATGAATTCATTTAAGTGGAATGTGTTTTGATTCAATTCCCATAAGATCTCAATTTGGTATCCTATTTAAAAAAATATGTTTGGGATGATATTATAAATCTGCCAGTATATAACTAGATAGTAGGGAAATGAAGATAGTACCTGCTGTGAAGCTATATACAATTTAAGAAAGAAGATTGGTATACAAGCAAAAAAAATGATATAGGCAAGGGTTTGGGAAACCTTAGCTCATAGGTCAAATCTGGTCTACTGTTTGTATTTGAACAGTGCACACACTATGATTTTGTTTTACATTTTTTTAGTGGCTGAAAAGAAATGCGAATTCCAGTGTCCACAAAAATTTTCAGTCTATAAATAAATTTTAGTGTCTCCAAATGCATTCTTTCTTCTTTCCTTCCTTCCCGCTCCCTCTCTCCTTCCTTTCTCTTTCTCTTTCTTTTTTTCTCTCTTTTTTCTTTCTTTCTTCCTTTCTTTCTTTCTTTCTTTCTTTCTTTCTTTCTTTCTTTCTCTCTCTTCTTTAAAATACAGCCACAGTAATTTGTTCATATGTTATCTATGGATGCCTTTACAGTAGCAGTAACAGAATTGTACATTACAGTACATTACAGTAGCAGAATTGAGAAAATTCCACAGAAATTATAAGATCTGCCAAGCCTAAATTATTTACTAGATGACTCTTTACTGACCCCTGATTTAGTCTACAAAGTGCAACACTAGAATGGAATTTAAGGCATCGATGTACTATACAATGGAGGACATGATACTGTTCATTCATCCATTCAGATTTTTTTTTTTTATCAAGACCCTTTGATATATCAGCTACCATGGGATGAGGTAACTAACAAAAGAATCCCTTGAGGGGTAACAAGATCCTACTTATCAAAGATAATCATATTCCCCTGGGGGAAAAAAGACCTTAGAATGGGGCCAATGCAAATTTTCTGTGTTTGACATTTGTCTGACAATTTGTATCTGGTGGACACTGGCTTATGCTCTGAAGAATTCATAGGAAGTTTCAAAATCTAAATGATGATACCTCACCCTCAAAAAGAATTTGTTTTCAATACAGCCAAAATGAGTTGGCATAATAAAGTCTGCCTTAAAAATTTATAATGGGAAAAAGACAGATGGAAAGTGGTTTATTTAAAGAGGATTTTAAAGTAAAAGCAGAAAGTTGTAGCTCAGTGGTTTTGGTCTAAATAATTAGAGATGGGGAAAGATTAGATTTGTAGATTCTGAAGTTCAAAAGTTTGGTGCTAAATTTATTAGACAAATACTTCTCAAGGAAATTCCATTGCTCAGAATTTACTGACTCTGTATATCTACTGCCCAAAACAGAGCTCTCTCTCGTGGCTATGATGTTATTTCCTGGTTTAGGAAACCGTCATCCCGCCTTTATAACCCCAGAAAGCATTTTGTACATCACTGCATTGAGAATGAAGAAAGTTCAGTTGGTTTCTTAGGAATGTTCTTACTATATTCTTGGAATTCTACATAAAATGATATTTCCATCTTTTTTTGTTTGTTTGTTTATTTGTCAGAAAACCTGATTAATGAGTTTCAAAATCCACATCTTGGTGTTCTGGCAATTTTTCATTGGATTAAAATGAGAGCTTGATAAGCATGAGTCTATGAAATGCTGGTGTACAACTCCAGGTTTATAGGATTAGATAAATTAAATTCAGTTTGGGGGAAAGGGTGTGTATGAATAAATTACATACACAATTTAATCTTGATCAAGCTTTTCATATGGAAGGTTTTAATTATTTCAGCTCACCGTCCTTGAACCATTTGCATGTCTCCTTAATGACATTTTTTCCTGCTATTAAACAGAAAATAAAGACAGCCCAGACCAAATGTGTTAGAGGGAAACAGAGATAGACGATAGCATCACTTAATAATGTGTTGTAGACAAGAAGGAAATTAAAGACTTTGGTAACTTTGGTTTAATTCACAAAAGATCAAATTTCCCCACGTGGACTGATTTGCAAAGGCAGGCTATTTGGCTTCTCTTATCAAGACTTTCAATCACGACTTGCCATTACACCCATTTCTGCCCATGTGAGTTGATTCTGCACAGCACCAGATCACTGGGGACATTGATAAACACACGACACATATTTTCTTCTTGGGCAATTTCCATAGACATACCTGATGTTCTTGATGTATCATTAGAGCCCTGAGAATGTAGTTCTTTAACTGAAGTAGCTCTAAACTTTTGGCTGTGAAGTTCAGTCTGTGAAGAGGAGTCAAACAATTTAGAGTTTATACATTCAGCAAACATACTGAACACATACTGGGGTCGAGGTCAACCTAAGTGCTGCCCTAACTATTGGATGAATAAGTCATGTTCCTTGCCTTCAGAATATCCCCACACGTGGATGGTAAGGCAGACACAACAAGCACCAAATATATACTAAATGATGAATGTGCCAGGGAAAGCTAGAACAGGAAGTAATGGACTCTGCCTTCCTAAAACTCACTAAGATAGATTTTTTTCTGAATCCAAAGCTGATGAACAAAAGTTCATCTGTCATGGGAACAAAGGAGGGAATTTCAGGCAGAGGCAAAGCAAAAGCAGAATTTCAGGCAAAACCGAAGACCGAGGTCATGAGCTCTGTTTTCCATATCCTGGAAAAAATTTGAACCTTTCCAGTAAAACAGAATAAAAGTTGTGTGCCTGGAATGAATACAGACACAATGAGAAGAATAAATAGTATATGTAGTGTTAAATCTGTCAGCGTTGTCTATATTTCAGATTAGTCGGAAGGAGGATTTGAGTGCAGAAGGCAAAATGTTAATCTGAAGTAGAACCATTTTTACTTTTAGACTTAGAAAAACTATAGATATTACTATTAGAACATAAAAATACATGACATGACAATATTTTAAAATTTATTAAATTTTATTCTATTTTATTGTGGTAAGAACACACAAAATGAGATCTACCATCTTACTAAAATTTTAAGTGAACAAAACAGTGTTGTTAACCATAGACTCCATGTTCTACATAAGATCTCCAGAAGTTACTCATCTGGCATAACTAAAACCTAATTAATACCCATTGATTAGCAACTCCTCTTTTCCCCTCCTCTCAGGCTCTAGTAAACACCATTCCACTGTCTGATTCTGAGTTTGACCATTTAATTTAATTTTTTTAACGTTTATTTATTTTTGGGAGAGACAGAGTGGGAGCAGGGAAGAAGCAGAAAGAGAGGGAGACACAGAATCCGAAGCAGGCTCCAGGTTCTGAGCTGTCAGCACAGAGCCCGACACAGGGCTCAAACTCATGAACCGTGAGATCATGACCTGAGCTGAAGTTGGATGCTTAATGGACTGAGCCACCCAGGCACCCCTGCTTTTTACCATTTTAGATGCCTCATGGAAGTGGAATCATGCAGTTGGCTCTTCTGTGCCTGGCTTATTTTATGTAGCATAATGTTCTCAAGGTTCATCCATATTGTTACATAAAGTGAATTTCTTTTCTGTTTAAAGGTTAAACAATATTCTTGTGTGTGTGTGTGTGTGTGTGTGTGTGTGTGTTTATCCATTCATCTGTCAGTAGACATTTGCTTATTGCCACATCTTCGCTATTGTAAATAGCGTTGCAACATGTGTGTTAATATTTCTTGAAGATCGTGATTTCATTTCTTCCAGATAAACACTCATAAGTGAAATTGCTAAATCATATGATAGCTCCATTTTAGGTTTTTAAGGAATCTCCATACAATTTTACATAAAAGATATACCATTTTACTCTTTCATTAAAAGGTTACAAAGATTCCAACTTCCTTTTATCTCCATCAAAATTATTATCTTTGGAGTGTTTTTGATAATAGCCATCTCAACAGGTATGATATGATATCTCATGATTTTGATTTGAACTTGATTACTAGTGACAGAGAATCTTTGCATATATCCATTGGCTATTTGTATGTCTTCTTTGGAGAAATATCCATTCATGTCTTTAGCCCATTTTTTTGCTGTTGTAGGAATTTTTGATAAGTTTTAGAAATTAACTCTTTATCAGAAATACAGTTAAAAATATTTTCTTTCATTCTACAGGAAGACTTTTAACTCTGTTGAGTGTTTCTTTTGCTATACAGCAGGTTTTGCTTGATTTAGTCCTACTTGTTTATTTTTGCTTTTGTTGGTTTGATTTTGGTGTCCTATCCATGAAATCATTGTTAAGGCTAATGTCATGAAGCTTTCCCCCTATGTTATCTTACAAGAATTTTACAGTTTCTTCTAGGAGTGTAACATTTAGGTCTTTGGTTTATTTTCAGTTGATTTTGTGTGTGGTGTGAAATAAGGATCCATTTTCCTCCTTCCTTCCTTCCTTCCTTCCTTCCTTCCTTCCTTCCTTCCTTCCTTCCTTCCTTCCTTCCCTCCTTCCTTCCTTCCTTTTTCTTTCTTTCTTTCTTTCTTTCTTTCTTTCTTTCTTTCTTTCTTTCACTTGTGCATATCTAGTTTCCCTAGCATCATTTGTTGAAGATATATCTTTTCCCCGTTGTATAGTCTTGTCATCTTTGTCAACAAATCAACTGACCATATATGTGTGGACTTACTTCTGGGTTCTTTATTCTTCTCTGTTGATCTATATGTCTGTCATTGTGCCAGCATCATACTATTTTAATTACTTTAGTTTTACAATATATTATGAAATCAGAAACTGTGGTGCCTTCAGTTTTGTTCTTTCTCAAGTTGATTTGGCTATTCAAGATCCTTTGGGTTCCCTGTGAATTTTAAAAGTATAGAAGGAAGTAAGTTTAAAAAAAAAAGTATTGAGCAAAAATAGAAAAGGGAAGAAGTAAACAAAATAGAGAATAGAAAAAAATCACTAGAACTGGTTTTTGGAAACGATAAAATTAGTAAACCTTTAGCTAGTCTGAGAAAAATAAGAAAGAAAACTGAAATAATACAATCAGAAATGAAAGAGGAGACATTAAATTTGATGTCACAGAAATAAAAAGGATCAGAAGAGAATAATATGAACACTAATATACCAAGAAACTAGATAACTTAAAATAAATAAATAAATTATTGGAAATTCAAACAGGAGATTGAATTCTGAAGCAATAGAAGGTTTAAACAGATTTTACTATAACTGGTAAGGAGATTAAATCAGTATTTAAAAAAATACATAAAGAAAAGTCTGGAACCTAGATGGCTTTACTGGTAAATTCTATCAAACATTTAAACAAGCATTAACAGCAATCTTTCTCAAATTCTTCCAGAAAACTGAAGAAGAAGAAATGCTTTCAAACTTGTTTTATGATGCTAGTATTAAACTGACACCAAAGTCAAACAAAGACATCACAGGAAAAGAACACTACAGGGCCAATATCCTAATACATGTACATGAAAAAGTCCTCAATACAATACTACCAAACTGAGTTCAACAGCACAATAAAAGGATCACATACCATGACCAAGTAGAATTTATCCCTGAGATGCAAATATGTTTCAACATATAAAAACCAATTCACACAATGTTTTGCATTGCCAGAATAAAGGATAAAACTCACATGATTATCTAAATAGATTCAAAAACTTGATGAAATGCAACATCCTTCCATGATAAAACTTCAAAAACTAAAATAAAAAGAAATTACTTCAACATAATAAAGGTCATATTTGAAAGCCCACAGCTAACATCATACTCAATAGTGAAAACCTGAAAGTTTTTCTTCTAAGATCTGGAACAAGACAAGGATGCCTACTGTCATCACTTCTCTTTAACGTAATACAGGAAGTCCTAGCCAGAGCAATTAGGCAAGAAAAAGCAAATAAATGACATTTAAGTCAGAACAGAAGAAATAATACAGTCCCTGTTTGCAGATAACATAGTCTTATATACAGAAAACCCTGAAGACTATAAATAATGAATAAAATAAAATTTAAAACATGATTAGAACTAATAAATGAGTTCATTAGTGATATAGGCTACAAACCAAAATACAAAAAAAAATCAATTTACCTTTTTATGCACTAACAATGGTTTTTCTGAAAAGAAAATTAGGAAAATAATCTCATTTACAATAACACCAAAAAGAAGAAAATACTTAGAAATCAGCCTAAGTAAGGAGGCAAAACACTAATACACTGAAATCCATAAAACATTAATAAAAATAAAGAAAACACAAACAATGTATGATATCCTGTTTTTTTTAATTTTTTTAAATTTTTTTTTAATGTTTTATTTATTTCTAGGAGAGAGAGAGAGACAGCGTGAGCAGGGGAGGGCGAGAGAGAGGGAGTCACAGACTGAAACAGGCTCCAGGCTCTGAGCTGGCTGTCAGCACAGAGCCCGACGCGGGGCTCGAACCCACGAACTGCGAGATCATGACCTAAGCGAAAGTCGGATGCTTAACTGACTAAGCCACCCAGGCGCCCCTATGATATCCTGTTTTTATGGATTGGAAGATTTAGTGTTAAATTGTCCATACTACTCAAAGCAATATATGGATTCAATTCAATCCCTATCAAAATTCCAATGGCATTTTTTATGGAAATAGAAAAAATTTTTAATGTCTTAACTTTTAATTATCTGCCACCATTTTTTGGTCTCCTCCCTTTCAAATGCATTGATAGTAGTTTTAGCCTGGAAGCGTCAGAGCCACCAATGATTGAGTAGTTCAGCAAGCTACTTAAAAAATAAAGTAATTCCAACTATGTTTTCCCTAACTTTATAAATTCCCAAAGCAACAGAAGTAGTGACACTGGCAGAATATGAAAATGATTTTGCTGGGGCGCCTGGGTGGCTTAGTCGGTTGAGCGTCTGACTTTCACTTGGGTCATGATCTCGCGGTTCGTAGGTTCGAGCCCCGCGTCGGGCTCTGTGCTGAGAGCCTGGAGCCTGTTTCAGTCTGTGACTCCCTCTCTCTCTGACCCTCCCTTGCTCGCGCTGTCTCTCTCTCTCTCTCTCTCCTAGAAATGAAAAGAAAAGAAAATGATTTTGCAAACAATCAAGTCACTTATTGGAAGAAATTTTAAACTCTAAAGAACAACCTGCAGATCTTTTCACTTGTGTTTCTAATTACATAACACTGTTAACCCTAAAAATAAGTGAGTTATTTTACCAGCAAATTCTTCCTCCTGCTGGGAATAACAGAGAATTGCAATTTGGAACATGCTATGGAAGGTACAAACATAGGCAAGTCCAACAGACACTGGAAAGGGATGTTATTTTGTGGAGAAAAAGGAGGAGGTTGGGAGGGGGTTTAAAATAAAACGTAACAAAAGGAAGCAAGAGGTCAGAAGGATGATGGTTTCTCACTGAGCGAATTAGTGGATTTCTTCCAGAAGATTCAATGTACATCTTATCCCGTTGGGGCAATTGACTGATCAATCTTTCCTGGCGATGATTCTTCTGTTGGGATCTGTAATTGACAATCTTCTCATAATTGATATTGAGTGGCACTTCTCTCTCTTCTAGCTTTCCCTTCTAGCTTCCTGAGTCCATTTCAGTGATATTTCCCTTATTAGTTTTTACAAAACATTGTTTTGACCTGAAATGATCAAGGACATGATCTTTTACTCAAGAACTAATAAAACACTGATTGTCCCTAAAGTCCCACAATAGCCAACACATTACAGAATTCCAAATAGACTGGATATAGGAATGTTAAACAATTATGCGAATAGAAACACAGCCACAGACATCTCTTCTTCAAAATCCACTTAGGAAATAAAGGACTGTGTATTGAGCTATGAACAAGTTGACAGGATTTGATGTTTGCTCCAGATTCTAGCATCTTCATGGAAAGAGGGTATATTGTTCCTTGAAGGCATCCTCATACTTACCAGGCTTTCTCCAGTCTCATTGTGCTCAGAGTGTGAGAGGTTAGTAAAACCTATGGTTTGAGATGCCTTTCTCTTGTGAGTCACAATAGCTTGGGGGATCAGTCTAGTGAAAGTCAGGGAAGCAGACAACCAAGGACTCTTAAAGCTTCAGTCTAGTCTGATCCTTCCCCACTTTTCCATTTAGAACTGGAAAAGAGACCAAAAACCAGCTCTTCCTTCCTTAAGAACTTCTTGAGGAGAGGAATCACCTGCTGCAAGCCATACATACCCTAACACAGGGGCTTGTGTTCCTCCAGTACATATCTCAGTAGGCTTTTCTTATTACGTTAGAAAGCTCACAATTTTAAAAATCTAATATGGGTTGCCTGGGTGGCTCAGTCGCTTAAGCATCCAACTTCAGCTCAGGTCATGATCTCATATCATGACTTTGAGCCCCACATCAGGCTCTGTGCTGATAGCGTTGAGCCCAGAGCCTGCTTCCAGTTCTGTGTCTCCCTTTCTTTTGCCTCTAACCCACCTCTGTCTTTCTCTCTCTCTCTCAAAAATAGATAAAAATTAATTTTTTAAGAAATACTATAAAATGGGTTAACCATGGTCTACAACTTCAGAAATCTTTATAACAATCAATAGAAATATTTTAATGAAATCCCAAGTTTATTTTTGTTTTCTTTTCCCTTGCCTCAGGGGACATATCAAGTAAGAATTGTTCTCCTATAGGACTGTAAAAGTTTCCCACCTCAAATCTAGGTCTTTAATCCATTTTGAATTTATTTCTGTATATGGTGTAAGAAAGTGGTCAGGTTTCATTCTTTTGCATGTTGCTGTCCAGTTTTCCCAAAACCATTTGTTGAAGAGACTCTCTTTCTTCCTTTGGATATTCTTTTCTGCTTTGTCAGAGATTAATTGACCATATAGTTTTGGGTTCATTTCTGTCCATTGACTACACAGACACACACAGACACACACACACACACACACACTCACTCACACATTGGAATATTAGCCATAAAAAAGAATGGCACCTTATCATTTTCAATGATGTGGAGGTAGCCAGAGAGTATTATGCTAAGCAAAATAGCCAGAGAAAAACAAATCCATATGATTTCACACATATAAAAAAAAATGAAGAAACAAAACAAATGAATATAGGGCATAAAACAGAGGAAAACCAGGAAGCAGACTCAACTACAGAGAACAAATTAACAGTTACCACAAGGGAGGTGGGTGGGAGATAGTTTAAATAGGTGATAGAGATTAAGGAGCACACTTGTTGCAATGAGCACTGGGTGTTGTGTGGAAGCACCGAATAACTAAATTCTACACCTGAAACTAATATTACACTGTATTATGTTAACTGAATGGGATTTAAATTTAAAAAAAAACTTGTTGAAAAAAAAAGGAAATCAACAGAAATAGCACTGTTCTCTGGTAAGGTAATTATGACATATACATCAAGAATTGCCAAATGCATATACTCTGTTACCCTCTGAGGTCACTTTTTTGGAGTGATATTAGGGAGATTCTTCTTAATATAGAACTTATCATGAGGAAGTGTTCCTCAATACAGAATCCTACAAATGCACAAGGATACTTATTACAGCTTTCCTTTTAAAAGTAAAAATATATTATAAATACCCCCCTATTCAATATGATGTCTAGCAAACTTTGTATATGCATACAGTGAAATTTCATACAATCTTTATAAACCATAATTATAGAGAAAATACAGACCCCAAATCGCATGACATATGAAGGGAAATTAGCATACAATATAGTTTCAAATTTTAATAAATATATGCATATTATGTATATATAGACAAATCATACATTGAATAAGCAAACATTGAAATAGATGTGCTAGAATGAAACATTGTGAAATTTTCCTTTTAGAAAATTTTCTTTAGGGTTGTTATATCCATCAGTGGTCTAAAAAATAACTTCAAAATGTAGCAATGGATATCGTAGAGCAAAAGAAAACAACTGATGATGGCTACATTAATTAAAACGTTAGCATTCTAATTATCACTGGCTAATGATATAAAATCAATCTACAAATGAGGTTGCCTGCTGTGAGAAGTGCGAGGTGGAAGTGAGATTTCATTGTGTATTTCCGATCTGAGAATACCAATGTGTGGCCAAGGAAGAAAGAATATGAGAGGGAAACTGAGAAAACCATTAGGATTGGCTTTCCGCCAGGCGCTAGGGCACACCCATGGGTTTGTGCTATACTTCTTTCACGTACACATGAGGTTTACTGATAGTCATGAACACGAACCTGTGTACTGGGAGATAATGAATCTGGCACATGTCTCTTCCTCGGTTTTCTCTTTCTGTAAATGGCCCAATAATTTAAAGAGTGATTTCAGCTCTTAGCAGTCTTTTATGTCAATATGGCCCTAGACATAATCTAAAAGGGTTTAGTGGGACCCATCATAATGGATGTGTTTGACAGGAAAAAATGGTAGCTTACATGGAAGCCGTGCACCTGTCCTCATGCTGTAGAGAAGTTCCACTGTCTGCATGAGCGCACAGAGGGACTCATTCAGACAAGGTCAAATGGGATAGAAGGAAAAGGACCAGCCNACTGTAGAGAAGTTCCACTATCTGCAATCATGCTGTAGAGAAGTTCCACTATGAGCGCACAGAGGGACTCATTCAGACAAGGTCAAATGGGATAGAAGGAAAAGGACCAGCCTGAGGGTTACAGAATGTGACCTAGCCTCTCAGCTCCTCCACTGAGTAACCCTAGGCAATTTATTTGACTGTAATTGGCCGCAAATACTCCACTTACACAAGACTCTAATAATAGCTTCTTCATCTATTTTTTTGCAAGTCTTCCTGAATGAAATATTGTACATGTAAGCACTTTAAAAATACCAGCTCTTAACAAAGTGCTAAATACACCAGATATGCTTATTATAAACTAGTTATCAATGAAAAATGTTCTAATCAATCTCAGCATTTGTTAGAGTTAAGTGACTAACAGTTATTCACTGTTGAAACCCTAACATTGTACAATCAGTTTGGAGAACACCCTCACAATGTATACTTGGAGGCTTGAAAGCATCAATAAACTTTGACCCTGTAATCCTAATTTTGGGGACCAATTCTAAGAAAGTAACACTAGAAAGATATCCATGCTGGAGTTGTTTTTACCCCACAAGATTATAAAGGACAGATAAACGTGTAATCATAGTGGATTGATTAAGTAAATTAATGCATGCTAGATTAGAATATGATACTCATCAGTGATACTTGCAAAGATCTTAGAAATGCCATTTTGCACCGCTAAGAGGAAAATCAATAGGCATCATATGTGCAGTACATATAAACAGCTCTATAAAATATATGAACATAAAAACTGGAAGTTTTTTTTCTTCAGGGGCTGGAATTTGTCTAGTTTATTGAATGTTCCAGGTTCTCTATAAATTTATATTACTTTAACCCAGAACAAAACTTTTAGATCTGAAATGACCAGTTCTCACTAGTTGCAAAACAAGGGCTGAATGGCTCAATGATGTGATCACTGAGAAAATCATATCTCGTATTATTTTGTTTCATTTATAAACATCACATGTGTCTATTATATTTAAGATATGGTGAGCAAGCCCAGATCGGTTGATTATTTTTCAATTTTTATTTTGGGCCATTTATTTTTCATATAGTCACTGGGAAATTAAAATTCAGGAGACAAGGTGGAACACCTTAGGCTCTAAGATGTACAATGTCAGTTTTAAGCAGTGTTTTTCTGGAAGTGTGAAAGAACTGAGAAAGAGAGAGTGTAAATTGAGTGTTCCAAACAGCAGCAATGCCAGTTAAAAAAAAAAGTCTGAAAGTATCACAGTGTGAATTAAGAAATGAGAAAAAAAAAAGTAAGACAAAATTGCTACATTAAAAAAAATAAAAAAAATAAACACCTAAGTGTGATTTCTACCAGTTCTTTAAATTAAGGCTTTTGATAATGCACTCAATCAGCTTGTAGTTTGAGGTGTGGTGTCCTTGTCATTTTTTCACTTGAAAGAGGTTTCCCTCATTTCACCCACACTTATCCTTGCCAGATTTCTATTAAGGAGAAAGTGAAAAAAAGCTAGCAAAAAAAAAAAAAAAAAAGCCTACAATTTGACATTCTAAATATATCTAGAAGATGTGTTAAATTGCCGTGATTTCTTAAGGACACTAAGGTGCCATGGACTCAGACATTTTAATTCAGACAGACCTTATCTACAGTGTGCAACATCAGAACCATTCGTTGGACTCCAGCTGGCTTAATTGCTTGGAGTTTATGGATTGCACCTATCATTTTAACTCCTTCAGGGATAAGAGTGGAGGGGAATGAGAGGGTATTTGGAATCAAGGCAATCCATAGCCACAAGGCTCTGCCCGTTAATATTATCTCACATGGAAAAAGTTGCTTTACCTCTCTATGCCTGAAATACAGGTTGGATGGGGTGATTATTTATCACATTGCTGCAAGGATTACATGAGGTAACACCCTAAGCCATGTCTGACACAGAATGTATACCCATTACATAAATGCTCTTCCTGTTATATATGAAGATACTTAAAAAAATAAATGGGATCAGAATTGTGGTTTCATGATCATAATCGGGTAGGAAAATGGAAGCTGCATCACAATAAGAGAGATTAGTTGCCTGGAAAGAAGTCAAAAGGTATTTTTAATGATCCATATATGGGCTAATAAATATCAGAAGGGAACTAATATCTACAGGGAGCATTTGGAGAGGTGTTACAAGAAAAACATCATCTCAGGAAGGAATGGTTCCAATGTCAAGCAGAAATAAAACAGAATAGAGTGAGTCTAGAAATTCATCCTTATCATATTGGAAGGACAGATATCCTTGAGACCCTAAAGACTAAGAAATAAAATTGAGGAATCTTTGAAAGACAGGGATTAATTTAAACTCAGCTTCTTGACAAATATCACATAGGTATGGCATTCACACCTGCTGATAAGACTTCCCAAATGAAAAAGATCCCACAGGGCAAAGATGAAGAGATGGCCCGTAGTAAAATCTTTTCTGAAAATGGAATTAACTGACAAATGGAAGGATTATGAACGTGATAGCTTTTTAAAGAAACTATCTTTAGTTTTAAGAGATACGCCTGAAATGGAAAGGAAGAGGGGTATAAGAAAGCAAAATATAGACACTAACTTTAAACTAATATATACTGAATACCCAAGAAGAATACTGGTTTGTTTTTTTTTTTTTTGAGAGAATTGTATTGTCAGGAAACCAGGAGCTTGAGCTAAATTTCAGTCTTTGAGACGCAGAGCAATTCTTAGGTCTTTCAGCTTTCTCTCAGAGCTGTGTAGCTCTCAAGAAAGATGAGAGATTTCTTTTTTTTTTATTTTTAAAATTTTTTTTTAATGTTTTTTATTTATTTCTAGGAGAGGGAGAGAGACAACGTGAGCAGGGGAGGGTCAGAGAGAGAGGGAGTCACAGACTGAAACAGGCTCCAGGCTCTGAGCTGGCAGTCAGCACAGAGCCCGACGCGGGGCTCGAACCCACGAACCGCGAGATCATGACCCAAGCGAAAGTCAGACGCTTAACCGATTAAGCCACCCAGGCGCCCCAAGATGAGAGATTTCTAAATACTGACTTCAGATGTGTTCAAGAACGAAAATGGAAAAGCAAGAACACTCCAGAATGTCAGACAAAGGGCTTTGAGTTTTTGGACACAGAATCAGGTACAGCCAAAAAACGTTCTCTGACCCAAAGAAGGAGATGACCAGAATATTCATCCAATGAAAGTTCAGGTTTCTGTAGATCTATGCCTGCTGGCTCTCTTTCTTTCCCTTTCTGAACGAGATAAGGGTGCTTATTGTGGTTGCTTTGTTTCTGTTCCATGGTATAATTTAAGTATAGAGGTTTAGATGGTTTGTAGTTTTGCTTTATAGGTCTCCAGTCTAAGACAAGTGATGTTTGCAACTAGTGACAAAATTACAGAACATCAACCTGAGATCCCAGACTTTGAGTTTAATGTTCTGGATGAATGAGACTTTGGGTTGTTTCATTTTGTGAGGAGTCGAGTGTGTTATGAGTGTGGAAAAAGAGTATAAAGAAACATTTAGTGACCAGAAGAGTGGGTGGATTGTGGCAAAGACAGTGATGTTCACCCGGAATTCCAAGCAAGGCCAAGTTGTCTTGTCCACACCATTATGCCTGTGGGAGGAAATAACAGGTTTCCGGGCCGGACTGACACACACAGAAAATGACACACACATTTTCACCTTTCTATCTCCTATCCTGTAGCCTGGGAGGCTGTGCCTTCAGATGGTGTAGCGACAAGACAGTGGATCAGAAGCTAGCTTGTGCCTTCTTTTCCCATTACAGCCTGAAACAAACATGTAACAGAAGCAAGAAAAAGACTTCAGAGATAGTTGTTTTGGTAGCATAAACCTAGCCTATCCTGATTCTTAGAGAGATTATCTAGTACAGGGATTATGAAATAGAGGGTGCTATTTTCAGAAGTTCTTTCTCTTGTTTGCTATTTTCCGAAAGAACACACTCAAACTTTCATTACGTGAAACAACTGAGAATACATCCAGCCAGGGCACCGAGGTCAACCTCCAGGATCTGCGGGCAGTAGGTACCTGTCTCTAAGCTAGTTCTAGACACAGATTATGTTGTTTCAGAGACCCAGGAAGCGACAAGACAAGTCATATGCTCTACACTTGTTCAAACTGCAGCACAGTAGGAAGCCTGGAAGGAATTATATAAAAAGTTCTTCTAGGACTTTCATGTATTTGTAGTTTCTCCTCTCCCGGTAAACTGAAGGATTTGACGGTATGTTTCTCCCCAATTTCAAACCAATTCCTCCACTTCTTGGTTTATTTCGCTTTCTCGGGAACTCTGGGACATGGATCAGCCTCTTTCTTTTCCTTTTATACTAGATACCCTCCTTCAGCTTTTCAGTGTACAACCTCATATAACATTACCATGACCTGTATTCATCAAACTTTCCCATTCTTTCTCCTCCCTTCACAGAACATGACGAAGGCTCCAGATTTGCCATCTAGGTTTCTTTACTTCCCAGTCACATGTCAACTACGTCAAGCCATCAGAAGGGCTCGAGGTTTGATCACCCATGCTTCCTGATGGTAGAGCCATTGACCGTTGCTGCTCCTCAGCATACTTGACCTCTCTCTCATCACCATTTCACACTCTACCGTTGCCTTGTTTTGAAATACTCTTCCCTCTTGGCGTCCACAGATGATTCAGTGTCTCCTGCTTTGCTGATAGCTCCTTTATAGTTATTTTCTTCTCTTGAGTTTTTCAAGTGTGCAGTACCTCAAGGTTCAATTTTAGGTTGTTTCATTTTTGCACTTGATACCCTTTCCCTGGGTGAATTCTTATACTCCCATGGTTTCATTGCTGAAAATTATATCCAAAGCCAATGCCACTCCTCGGAACTCCAGATCCACATATTCAGCTGTCTTCCTGATATCTCTTCTCAGATGTCCTTGAGACCCTCAAACTCTGCATGTCCCGATTATCTTACGTCAGGTTTGCCCACACAAGAAACAACACCTTTTGGGGTACCTGGGTGGCTCAGTCGGTTAAGCGTCTGACTTCGGCTCAGGTCATGATCTCACGGTTTGTGGGTTCGAGTCCTGCGTCAGGCTCTGTGCTGACAGCTAGCTCAGAGCCTGGAGCCTGCTTCAGATTCTATGTCTCCCTCTCTCTCTGACCCTCCCCTGCTCACGCTGTATCTCTCTCAGAAATATATAAAACATAAAAAAAAATTTTAAAAAAGAAAGAACACCTTTTTCTGAATTTTCCAGAACCTCCTCCACCTCCCCTTTCTCAAACACATCTCACCAATTCTAATCATTCTGTATGTCCAGAAAGTACTGACTTATCTTCATCTCCTCTTCTAGCCCTTCAGTGAGACCCACCATAATATTTTATATGTCTACTTAACTAGCCTCCTCAATAGACTCACATCTATTTGTTCTCTAGCCAGACACCTCTATATTGCAACCAGACTGATCTCTTAAAAACAATTCTGAACTTTTAATTACTCTAGTAAAAACTTTTCAGTAATTTTGTTCCATTGCTGTCATAAAATATTCATATCTTTAACATTGTCTCCCAGGCCGTAAATGAGCTGTCTCTGCTTTTCTCTAACTGTTTGCTCTGTCGTCCATTCCTTTTATGCACCACATTTTTGCTTGTTATGTTCTCCTTCACATGGCTTCCTATGTATTCTCTTCTGAATAAAATGCCTCTTCCCTTTATTTCAACCTGTCAACTGCAACTTATCTCTCACACGTCCAATTTATATGACCTTTTCCCAACTTCCTTGACTATATTAGAGTACTTCTACTCTTCCTTCATGGCACTTATCATATTTGTGACTGTTTAATCATTGTTTTTGCAGAAAAATACATATTGTTGTTCTCTTGACTGTCAAGGTCAGTCAGTGAGAATCCTATGTGTCCTTTTCATCAATATATCTTTAGTCCCAAGGATGGGGCTTGCCACAAAGTTGGCTCTCACTAAGTAGTTATTGACTTCTGAAGGGCTACACAATTCACTCACATTAAAATCAATAGGGGATAGGGGTGCCTGGGTGGCTCAGTTTGTTAGGTGTCTGACTCTTGGTATTGGCTTAGGTCATGATTCCAGGTTGTGGGATCAAGCCCGTCATTGGGATCTGTACTGAGTGTGGAGCCTGCTTGGGATTCTCTCTCTCCCTCACTCTCTGCCCCTTCCTTGCTTGCATTCTCTCTCTTTCTCTCTCCCTCTCTCTCTCTCTCTCTCAAAATAGGTAAATAAAATTTTTAAAAAACAATGGAGATATGTTAAAATGGATACATGGAGAATGAGAGTCACGAATGTGCCAGCAGTGAATATGTTGGACCACACTTGTCATTGACGGAAGCTGTAGGGGACAAGGAGTCTCCTGGGACTTCTCTTCTCACCCTGCAGGGGGCTGGTGAGGGAAGATCAGGAAGGATCCTGCCAGCTGGGCTGGAGGCTGAAGAGAGAGGAGTTCTAGAACAGATCATTCAGGACAAGACTCTGCCAGGTTTAAGTCTTAAGGGTGAAAAGGATTCTCGAGACTTCCTTTATTTTTCAACATGTTATAAGAACGTTGGTCATGATTGGGACCAAAGGGATAGACAGGAATAAAGAGCTTGGATTTTCAAAGATTGTCCCCAGTTAATAATCCTTTTGGGTAAACATCCTATGGAGTAATGATGACAACACTTGGCACAAACATTCCATGATAATTGTGTACTAGGGAACTATTTGAAGCTTGTTGTTTGTATGATCTCATTTATTCTCCACAGAAATCCTGCTGAGTAGGTAATATTTTAATGCTTTATAAATAAAGAAACTAAGGCATGGGAAATGAATCTGCTTGCCCAGGGATCAGAGCTTAAAGGTGGCAGGCCACCATTCCAGTCCAGGAAGTCTGTGTTTAGAACCTAGGCACTGAGCCATCATGCATTTCTTTATGGAACCAAAAACGCTTGTGCTTGGCCTTCCTGATTTGGTTTGATGCGAACTTTGTAAGATGCATACTGGTGAAAATATTTTCCTTTACGTTTTGTCTCTTCCAGTAACATTATCCTCCAATTGTTTTCTATTCCGCCCGCAGGAAAATCCTCAGGCATTCGGTTTTGATGTTGCAAACATTGTTTAAAAAATCAAGAGTGTCCATTCAGCTTTATAGGAACAAATATGCACCACATCATTTTCAAATGTGGCTACCTGTGGTTTTGACACTTACAATCATATTTTCTTTCTAAACATTTCAAAGATGCACATATTTCATGAGGATCTAATTTATTCTTAGATTTGCGTTGCAGAAAAATCTGACTCCATTGTTGGAAAAAAGCAAAGGTGTAGTGATGCTTCTAATGAGGGGGAGGGGGATAGCTTGGGCTGGTAATATCAGAAAGGGCTAAATGGATTTTTGATTAAATTTTCAAAATTCCTTTTCATGTGGATGAGGCATGATTTAGCCTAGTAGCTAAATCTTCTATACACATCAAAGTATTAAAAAATAAAGCCCCATTAATGCACTTTCTTCCATGATGATATGATGTGATTTAGTGTGTCAGAAGCAACCCACTGGCCCTGAATATCTCTACACTAGATTGTGCATGTTGCTCAAAATTCCAACAGAGAATAATTCTTTCAAGTTTAGGTGATATATCTAGTTAAAATGCAAATACTGTGCCTGAGGGAATACATTATGCCCAAACTAGTTATTAACACATAAATATTAATTGGTTCACAGATACTGTCTGGTGAGACAGAGTTGAGAACACTTGTGTCAAAGACAGAAAAGGAGAGATGGCAGGGAGAATGGGGTGCTAATCCTTGGAGCAGACATGATGGGCAATCTATATAAAGGAGAAACCAGCTTTGAGCCAAATAACACCTTGGCAAAAGAGGAGAGCAACTAAGACAGAGTGGGGACATATAAAGGGCACTTTGGGCAAGATATACAATAAACCTGTTTGTCTTCTGATTTTTTATAGGGTTGACCATGCCCCGGGTAAGCATTCTGGCTCTTGCGCTTTAGCCCCTTCACAGGAAGTTTGGAAAAAACCCTGAACCCTTGATTTTGTTTTTATCTATAACCCAAATCTAATGATACCTTAGAATCATGGTCAGATGTGGACAAGATACCAGACATGGGCAAGACTGCAGGGCCCATTTTCCCCGAGTGTTCTGAACTCTTCTGGCCATGAATAACACCTTAGGTGACCTCTTCCTCTTTGAAGATTCAGATTCAGTTCATCTGACATGGGTCCTGGAAATCTATTTTTGACAAGTACCTTACATGATCCTCATAATTAGGCAAGTTTGGAAAACCCTGCTCGCTTAACGAATCAGAAACGTGAACCTAGAAAGGGAAGGAACTTGCCCAAAATACCTTGTGATAAGGGTCTTGCTGAGTTACAAATCTGAAAATCTCCATTCAAAGTGCAGCGTTCACTATATGAAGCCCTCCCCAGCTGCCTTTTGATTTATCTAGTTATAAAACTAGCCGGGTGCTTTTTCCCTTTTCCTTCTGGGTGATTTCTCATGGAAGCTACAACCCCAGATAAATCAGATGAGGAGGGTGGAGAGTGAAGATTAGATTGCTCTGGTATTAACCTTTTAATTAAATCAGTTGCTGGTGCTTCTAATAAAGAGAGTGTTTAAATGGAAAACAGAAGACAATGAGGATGACACATGGAATGCCTTCATTTATGAGGAATACAGAAGACGAGAAGGGCCAGGAGGCCAGAATTCTTCCATTGGAACCGAGGAGTGTCCAGAGATTACAACTCTTCAGGGTTCTGTTGTTGTTACACACGATAGTCCAAGTCCATAGATACTTCCACAGTGGCTCCACTCAGCCAGAGGAGGAGGGGTGAGCCCTTCCCCGGAGAGTACCTATTAGCAGGTTGGAGCAGGCCCAGGAAAGCAGGCGACCTTGTTATTACGGCAAATAAACTATGAATGATGCCGGCCGATGACCTCTCCCCATCTGGCCCACGTGCTCCACTCCACATCATGCCCCTTATGGTGTCGTTTGTGGAAATATGCTCAGACTGGGTCTGAAGTCGGCCTCCCTGGGTCTAGAAATGGCTGGTAGCCAAAGTGCTTTTGTACTGAGAACTAATTGGGAGTGAGGCGAGGTAATGTGGTCAGCTCCTGGAGCTAGAGCAAAGGAAAATGTCTAGAGAGCCTATTTTTAACTGCCTTGGCGCCTAAATTGGCTGTTCAGGGGGAGCTGCTCAGAGCGGTCAATAAGTATATCCCTAATGTATCACTCCCGAAATGAGAGTGGTGCTCACTGTGATGTACCTTATTATAGCAAGGGCGCGTTTCTCACCATCTTCTAGTTCAGTTCCTTTTACCGACCCNTATCACTTGAATTCCCTGAGTCTTAGTGTTTCCCCCAGCAATTGAAGATAATACTTTTTCTTCGTTGGTTTTTGAAATAGGAATCGATTTGAATTAATATGTCATTGTCCAGCAGATACAATTTTAGCTTGTACATCCTTGAGGATATGTCCCTGTCCTCAACAGTGTCCCTTATTCATTGCTGTAACCCTAGGACTCACTATGAGATTTGATATGGAAAAGAAACTTAGTACGTGTGTTTGAGTGAATGGATAAATTAAGAATTTAAAAAAAAATGGAACTCAAAATGACGTTTAAACTTAAAATGGATTAATATAAATTCCTCACAATTCTTTAATAGCCAACCTATTCTCATCTCCTTAATATGACCTTTCTAACTTCATCCCACTGTGATTGCCTTCTCAAAATGTTGTGGGCAGTTAATGTCTCTCACATTTATTCGACCTTGAGTTTATTTTTTTGCATGTAGTTTTTTTCTTGTATTTCTTAGGCACAACCTGTAGGCCAAATCTGGTGTGATTTTCTGAGGAAAACTTCAGGTGAATAAAACATAACCCGTGCTCTCAAAAAGTAGAAGCCTGTGCAGATTTACACTTAAATAAATGATAATTAAACATACTGTCTTGGTTTTGATAGAAAAAGACAAGAATGATAGGGAGGCACTGGAAAAGCAGTTAGCCCCTACAGGTGACTTGGGACAGTTTTCAGAGGTGAATCCAATATTGTCATAATATCCCACACGTAGGATTTTAAAATACTTTCTATTTGCTATGTAGTGGTGTGTGCACACATATGCATGTGTGTACATGTCTTATCTATTAAAATTTGGGGAATAGATTTCCCTGTATTTTTGTATGAACTCAGTATATTTGGGGAGAGACAGAGCTGATGATTTTCTCAGCGGTTTAATGTACTTTTAAAGTGTGTTGAACTCATCAGAAGTTTGACTCAGAAGCTAGAAAGTTTTTAGTACATCCTAGAAGTGTATTTTTCCAATGGCGATAATAACCAAAACCTATAGAAGTTAGGAAACATGTTTTGTTGGTGGGCTATTGATTTAATAAACACAACCGACGGTGGAAAGGAATGCTTTCCATCCATACCACATGGCTTTCCTCGGAGAACGATAATTGTGGTATACAACCCCAAGTACGCAAATACCCCAAATGGGGATAAATGGATGTTGTGCGTGGAGTTGGACTTTTAGCTGTGTTGGGGGAATGGAGGCAGCTTGGCAGACGCATTATCAGACTTAACTGTGTCTCCTTCATACCTTCCTAGCAATTGCACAGAGTGCAGGCCCAAAATAATTTTTGATTGACTTGTATTTGATTTTGAGGTGGAACAGGATATTATGAGCGCTGAGCTCAAGCTCTGGCCAAACCAAGCTCCATCAGCAGATTTCTTAATAAAAAAGCAGGGCTCCTGCCTTACATCCGGTAGTTGTAATTCAACCTTGGAGACATTTTCCTCCTGCGAGTTGATGTCAGAGTTTCTTGGAATGCAGTCTACTTCTTTTGGACAGTAGATATATCCCTGTGCTGAGGCTGCATATACCGTTTAAGTGCATTCAGAACTTAAATCAGGTGAAATTGAAAGGGATTGTAGAAAGCCAGACTATCATTTTTAACTGTTAACTTTCCTCTCCGGAAATGATGGAGATGGTAGCCACAACAATGTACGGAGAAGACACCCAATAACTGTGAAATAGTCTGAACTTTACGTGCATATATTTAGCCAGACATTTTAGTTGGCAAAGTACATGGTTTCCAAAATCCAATTAACAAGGAGATGTTCCATTTCCCCACCCCAGAATGCAATGAACACCCCCACCCACATGCTTTCTCTAAAATCCACCCACAATCATGTGTTAATTGGAAAGCTTGGGAGTAATCTGCTAAGCATATTTGATAGAGGAATGGCATGTGGAAAGTTCAGGTGGTCGAATGCATGAAGAACACACAAGGAATGGATGTCAGCATCTACTGTTGGCAAGAAGTTGGAAAAGATATCAGATAGGTTGCTGACACAGCACAAACAGCCTTGAGCACAGGGTAGAAGGATTTATACGGTACCATTTATTGAGTTTCTGTGGTGACTCTGGGATCATGTAAGACATGCATATGCCTGTGTCTTAGCCCACGGAAACCCTGCAAAGCACACAATGTGTCCCCCTTTTGTCTGTTATGACAGATGAAGCTCAGAAAGTATGAACAACTTTCCCTCATTCAGAGACCTCATAAATGGAAGAAGTTGGATTTGAATTTGGATTGAATGGAATCCATGTCCGTATTTAACAAAATAATCCACTTTAGGTCCTCGAGCAGGAGGGAGACCTATTGATAGGCAAAGATATGATGTTAGAAACACTTGTTTCTACTATTTTGTTACTTTTGCTTTATCATATTCTATTCTCTCTGTGGTACTTTTGAGTCCCTCCTCCCCATGCTGTTCTACTCCCAAAGAACATTACCTTCAGCTGCCTGACACTCTCAATGAGCACATTTAACAATAACTAATGTTATTTAATGTCTTAAAAAGCAGCTCCCCCACCCCTTTCCAAAGGGGTTAGAATTTCAATGGACTGTGGGAAAAATGTCTTCACACTATATATTAAAAAGTCTCAAAAGTATATTTTCCACAAGTGTGATAAATAAAATAGAGTTTCTGATGGGGTTAGGGCAGCAGTGTTTTCTCCCCAGGGATTTGAATTCTAATTACATCCTGTTGGACACTTTTTAGTGACTGTTACCTAACTTAGGACTCTTAAAGAGATTGATATCCATTCATTCAACAGTTATTAGCACAGCTCAGTGCCAGGAGCGGCTATGGCACCAGGCATGCCCAGAAGGAGCAGTAGTCTACACCTCAAGGAGCACACCTTCAAATGGGAAAACTGCGAAGCCAACAGGTGATTAGAGCACAGAGCAATGCATCCACCAGTGACATACTGTTATGGAAGATGTGTGGAGACACTGGGGGCACCCCCTAGACCAACTTGGGAGATCAGGGGCTGCTTTCTGCTTCCTCCAAAACCGCAAGGTTCAAACTAAGTGGAAAACGTCATGGAATTAGCTAGATATAAAAGTAAGGGATTTACAGACGAAGAAGATACTACCTCAACCCTGGTCGGCCCTCTCCATCGATTGTGGTCCCCAATAAATGCTTAAAATTGAATAAGGTCATTCTTGTGACACAGAAACCAATATTACCAATTTATATATGGTGATGCTATCATCTTTGTTTACAGGATGACTGTGTCAAGGTGAGTCTGTCCCAGATTATATACAGCTATTCTGTCCAATGAGGCCCCATGTGGCCATTGAGCATTTAAAATGTGCCTGATGTGACTAAGACCCTACATTTTTAATTGTATGCAAATGCTCTGTAAGTGTAAAACTGTGCATCGGACTTCGAAAACGTAGTCTGAAGAGGCATGTGCAAAATAGCTCATTAACTTTTGCCTAGTGATTACATGTTGAAGGATATATTGGACGAAAAAAGATGTGGCATTAAAACAAGGAGGGGAAAGCTAGCCCCATGAGGAGGAAATAGGACATGCAAAGGAAGGGAAGCATGAGAAAGTATGGAGAAACCATCCTATACAGCTGAGGCTGTTGGAGCACCGTCGCCTGGGTGGCTTAAGCAACAGACATTTATTTCTCACATTTCTGAAGGCTGGGAAGTCCAAGATCAAGGTGCTTGCTGGCTGTTTAGGCTCCTGGTATAAGCCCCCTTCCTGCTTTGTAGATGCACACATTGCTGTAGACTCACGTGGCTGACAGCAGAGAGGGAGGAAGCAAACACTCCTGCCTGGTTATCTCTTCTTTGAGGGCGCTAATCCCCTCGTGATTACTTCACTTTTGTTACCTAAGTACCTCCATAGTGATTAAATGAGAAAGACCCATTTCCAAATGCCATCACCTTAGGGATTAAGTTCAACATATGAATTTGGGGGGAATTACAAACATTCAGTCCACAGCAGCAGTTACAAAGTATACACTATAGCTATTGGAGCTTATGAAGGGTGCTGGTAATGACGTTTGAAAAAGTGATCAAAAATGAGGATCTAGGACAAGGGTGACAGAACTAGTTTGTGTTTTTTAAGGAAATTGATATATATAGACCCTGAATACTCTGGTTCTACCGGCGCATATGAAACAGTTTTAAAAAATAATGAGTAGGTAACTTATTTTTATTTAAAGTCACAAGAAATGTAGGTTTCAGTGATAATGATCCACGGGGTAGCATTTAAGTCTCTTTGAGAACATCTAAGATATTGTAACTGCCAGGCAACTAATTACTTACTGAATATAGATATTCTTTTCTCCCAAAGTAAGGATAATGATGTACACTTAGAGCTGTACTCCTATATGTAGGTCTCTACTCATTGGCAGACAACACAACCAAGGAGTTAAGGTTATTGATTAGAGATGCTTCTAAAGGCAGGGATTTGAAAGTATTTTGCAGTGATAGCAAATGTCCACCAGGTGGCAAACAGCAGTGAATCCTCGTCCAACTGGGCCCATTCGGAGTCCTTTCTACCATCTCTTCAGAGCAAAAGGTCTAGGGAAGCATGATTTCATACCTGGGGGGTTATCATGTTCTCATTTGACATGTGACTCATTTACTTCGGAAGAAGACGCTTGAAGGGGAAGAAGATAGGAGACCTTTATTTTCGCAAGGGTAATGGAGGCAGCTTTACTCGGAGCTGTTTTTAAGTTGAAATTTGGCAAGAATTGGGGCGCCTGGGTGGCTTAGTCGGTTAAGCGTCCGACTTTCGCTTCGGTCATGATCTCGCGGTTCGCGGGTTCGAGCCCCGCGTCGGGCTCTGTGCTGACTGCCAGCTCAGAGCCTGGAGCCTGTTTCAGTCTGTGACTCCCTCTCTCTCTGACCCTCCCCTGCTCACGCTGTCTCTCTCTCTCTCTCCTAGAAATAAATAAAACATTAAAAAAAAAAAAAGAAATTTGGCAAGAATATTTGCCATGAGGTAAAGGAGATTGGAAAAGAGAAATGTGAATTTGCTGGAACTCAGGACAGTGATTTTTACAAGAGGACATTGGGGGATCCAGAGCCTACTAGTGTCAACCTCTGCTTACCTCCTCAAAGTTTCATAAAGG
Organism: Crocuta crocuta; assembly: GCF_008692635.1. Lineage (NCBI taxonomy): Eukaryota > Metazoa > Chordata > Mammalia > Carnivora > Hyaenidae > Crocuta > Crocuta crocuta. The sequence continues at coordinate 4,861,331 of NW_027530500.1, forward strand.
AAAAATAAAATAAATTAAAGATATTCAGAAACAGTGTTATCTTATGGGCTTCAGTCCTCCATATATGAGGAAATAGCTGTGTGCCTCAGGCAAGACTTGTGCCTTCTCTAGGCATCAGTTTTCTCATCTAGAAAGTGAGGGTGTTGGATAAGCATTAGTATTAATAATTCTCATTAATGACCACTAATTACGAGCCAGCACTAAATGATCTATAACATTATTTCAATGATTTTTCATAAGAACCCTATAGACTCACAATAGTTTAACCCCTGTGTTGGTTATCAGGGAACAGGAGCCCAAAATCAGACAATATGTCCAAGTCACAAAGCTGGTAAGTGTCAGGAGTCAGGGTTTGATTCTATGTTTGGTCAACTCCAAGTCTGAGTTTCTTTCCCCCCACAGAATGCATTTATGGATGATCCCAAAGTGTCTATTTTCTTCAAGAAAAATAATAGACGATTGGAAAGAGTATTCAGAAAATGGCAAAAGAGCAGTTGTATAAATGGAAATAAGATAAGAAAGAACTTATTTGCTTTAAATAATTGTATAAGTTCCCTATTGATGCTGCAACAAATTACCACACACAGTGGCTAAACACAACACACATTTACTCCGTTGTGGTACTGACGTTCAGAAGTCTGAAACAGGTCTCTGGGCTAAAATCAAGGAATCAGTGGGCTGGGCTCCTTCCGGAGTTTCCAGGGGAAAATCCTTTTCATCGCTTTTGCCAGCTTCTAGGGGTCACTTCATTCATTCCTTTGCTCTTGCACCTTACTTCAAAGTGAGGAGCATAGCACCTTCTGAACTGTCTGACTCTGATCCTCAGACCTCCCTCTTTCATTTACAAAAAAAGGACCCTCGCCTTTACCCTGGGCCATCCTGGTTAATTCAGGATAATCTCCAGATTCTTACCTTAACCACATCTGCAGAGTCCCTTCTACCATGAAAAGTAGCATGTCCTTGGGTAACATGGGGCAGTGGACATATTTGATAGGCATTACTCAGCCTACCCTAACAGCCAATGCATATAGACTTCTTACTGTTTCAGGCCCTATTCTAACCACTTGATACAGATTTAATTTTCACTTTCCTACAGCTCGGTGAAATAGTTACTCCTATTAGCCCCATTTTTAAAATGAAGAAGCTAAGCCTCAGGGATTTTATGGAATAGCTGGGGATCGTAAGTTAGTAAGCAGCGTATGTACTCTGTTTTCTCCAGAGCCTCCATTCTTATTATTTTCTACATAAACAAGGTCTCTGCAGTGAGCGGAATGGGTGCTTTCACAGGTGTATTCAATGCACCGATATTTTGGTGATTAACATTGTTATTTTCAATTCACCTTAGGCCTTCGGGCCCACTTGTAATCAGTTAAACCTGCATTATAGCATTGGAATCATAGCTCCTCTGGCCATTTCCAGTGGGCTGATGTCTTTATACTGTGCTCTAGAGAGACTCAGAAGGCCATACAAGGTGCTAGAGCTACCAGCTAACATACATTTGTCAATAATGGATGTATTTTTTGCCTACACTAGCTATGGTTCTTGACCTTTTTGTTGTTGTTGTTATAAATGTTTAAATCTCTATACAACAAAATGGATCACTCCTGCCCCAACTCCTCCTCTTGACTGGCGGATAATGGAGATGTGTGCTTTTTCACTTCCAAATGTTGGGGGATTTTCCATTTCTCTTTCTGTTATTGGTTTCCAGCTTCATTTTATTATTATCAGGTGGTATACTTGGAATATGACTTTGAGTCTTTTAAATGTACTAAGGATGTTTTATAAGCCAGGATATGGTTTATCTTCGTGCAGGTTTCCTGTACACCTGAAAATTATCTGGGTTGTGCGATTGTTACATGGAGTGTTCTGTGAATGTCAGTTAGATTCCAAATGGTTGATAGTGCTTTTTAGTTCTTATATATCTTTTCTAGTATTTTATATATTTCTATTTATCTGTATGTCTATCTATATAATATATAAATATATACATTTGATGAGAGACAAATATTGATGTTTCCAACTATATTTGTACATCTGTCCACTTTCCCTCTTTAGTTTTATGGGCTCTTTTTCATGTGTTTTGAGGCTCTGTTATTTGGTATCTAGGCCTTTCAGATCAGTATGTCCTCTTGCTGAACAACGCTTTGTCATTATGTAAAATATGTCCCTTTATCCTGAATTTTTCTTGTTCTGAAGTCTGCTTTGTTTCATACTAATGCAGCCACTCCACGTCGAGAGCTGTGAGAGTCTGAGACTTAATTTTACTAGCTAGCTAACAGCCTGCCACAGTTCCACGACTGTTGATGGAGGACAAAATACTGAGTCTGAGGGCAATTTATGCCTCGCAGAAATTGCAGTATCCACAGGATTAGATTCAGGTTCCCCCTTCCCGCGGGGAAACATGAGAAGAGTCAGAGGACTCGTGCATAAGCAGGAGCTTGTGTGACAGGTGAGGAGGTCTGAGTGGAGACACTCTCATTTCAAAATTGGCTGACATTAAAAAAAAAACATGATTGCACCTGGGTGTCTCAGTCCGTTAAACATCCTATTTTGGCTCAGTCATGATCTTGCGGTTTGTGAGTTCAAGCCCCGAATAGGGCTGTCTGCCCTCAGTACAAAACCTGCTTGGGATCTTCTGTGCCTCTCTCTCTCTGCTCCCCCCCCGCCAACTTGCATGCTCTCGCTCTCTCTCTCTCAAAAATAAATAAACATTTTTTTAAAAGTTCAAAACTAGCTGTAACACACCTGCCTTTTGGTTCAGAGTAAGATACTGTGCTTATTTTCCAAGACCATTCACTCTAGAAAGAATCCTGAAAATATTGTTTGAAACAAAGGTGAGTCAGTGCCCGGCTTGCAGGTGGATGTAGAAATGGGAGATACTCAGGCAAATTCCCTCCCATCACTTCTATTTCCTTTTCATTAGTGTTTACACCGTGTATCATTTTCTATCCTTTTACTTTTACATTTGTAGTGAATTTCTTGGAAACAGTGTATAATGTCATCATTTTATTTATCCACTCTGACATATTATTTGGTGTTTAGACCATGTACGTTTAGTACAACATTTGACATATTTAGATGTAAGTGGGTGCTGTCATTATTTGTTTTTTTCTTTGTTCTGTATAATTTTCTCTGATTTCCGTTTTGTATTTTTTAAGTTCATTTATTTATTTTGAGAGAGAGAGAACATGAGTAGGGGAGGAGCAAAGAGAGAGGGCAGGAATAAAGAGAGGGAGAGAACCCCAAGCAGGCCCCATGCCGTCATCACAGAGCCCAACACAGAGCTCCATCTCATGAACCATGAGATCATGACCTGAGCCAAAATCAAGAGTCAGATGCTCAACCGGCTGAGCCACCCAGGTGCCTCAATTTTGTATGATTTTAATAGTATTTGATATTTCTTGTTAATCTAACTATTACATGTTTGGCTTTATCTCTGCATAGTTTTTTGGCAGTTGCTCTCAAGATTATACTACAGACGCTTCACATTTCCCAGTCTACTTAGAATTCATAGTTTATTACTTCGAGTGACATGTAGGTGGAATGCTAAAACCTTACCATCATGGCGGTTTGTGTGCCCTCCACACTGTAGGCTCTACTTGTCGTTTCTATTGTGCCTACATAGCCAATAATATGGTAACTGTTGCTTTCAGCTGCCATATAAATTTCACAGGACTTCAGAGGAGAACCCTTGTTCCAAGTGCATGCAATAGGCATTTAACATGTCTGTTGCTCTTCCTTCAGTCTGGAAGTTCCAGGTCTCCATCTAGTACAATTTCCTTTCTATTGAACAATTTCCTTCAGCTTTTCTTACAAAGCAGATCTGTTGCTGACAAATGTTATCATGCTTCCTTTATCTAAGAATTTCTTTATTACCCCTTTATTCCTTAAAGATATATTTTTTTTGAGAGATCTAGAATCTGGATTCACAGCTCTTTCCTTTCACTACTTTAAAAATGTTGTTTTATAGGGTGCCTGGGCGGCTAAGTCAGTTGAGTGTCCGACTTCAGCTCAGGTAATGATCTCCCAGTTTGTGAGTTTAAGCCCAGCGTCAGGCTCTGTGCTGACAGCTCAGAGCCTGGAGCCTGTTTCAGATTCTGTGTCTCCGCTACTCACACTCTGTCCATCTCTCTATAAAATACACATTAAATTTTTTAATGTTGTTTTACTACTATCAGCCTTTATTGGTGTTTTTTTTTTTGAGACATCCACAATCATTTGAATGATTTTCCCCAATAACTAATGCTTTATTTTTCTTGAGCTTTTTAAATATTTTAAAATATTTTTTAAAAAACATTCCACTGTCTCATGATGTGTATTTTTGAATTTATCCTGTTTGGGGTTCAAAGACATTTTTGCATCTTTTTGTTTTAATTATTTTTTTCTCTAAGCCTGCTTTCCTGTTTTTTATGCCCTGCTTCTGGGACTCTGATGCCATAAAAGCCAGATCTTTGGTTTTATCTCACAAGTCCCTGAGGCTCTGTTAATTTTTTCATCTCCTTCCCCGCCCTGCACTTTTATTCATAGCTGATCATTTCTATTGATGTATCTTCAAATGTGTCAATTATTTATTCTGGTATCTCTATCTGCTACTAAGCCTATCTAGTATTTTTTTATGTGTGTTATTATGTTTTTCATTCGTAAATTTTCACTTTGTACCTTTTATCCTGAGATCTTATATCTTTTCAGTTGTTTCAAGAACATTCAACCTTACTTCTTGGATCATGTTAATAATAGCTGCTTCAAAATCTTTTCCTGATAAGTCCAATATCTATGTCACCTCAGAGACAACATTAGTTGTTGTGTTTTCCCCACCTTGCAAGAGTTACGATTTCCTGTGTTGTCATATGTTGAAAAGTTAAGGATCACATCACATTTGTGTAGTTTGGATACTATGTTATGAGTCTCAGAGTCTTAACCATAATGTTGATCTTTATGTCTTTTTTTTTTTTAAGTTTACCCATTTATTTAGAGAGAAAGAGAGACAGCGTGAGCAGGAGAGGGGCAGACACAGGAGAGAGAGAGAATCCCAAGCACGTTCTGTGCTGGCAGCACAGAGCCTGCCAAGGGGTTTGAACTCACGAAACTGAGATCATGACCTGAGCCAAAACCATGAGTCATCCGCCTAACTGGCTGAGCTGCCCAGGCACCCCAATCTTCATGTTTTAGCAGAAAAATTGATGATGTTATGTTCAGCAGCCAAGTCCCTACACACCTGAAGGGTCCATTGCCAATGTTGGGTCAGTTTTCAGAGCCTGAAGATAAAAGTAGTAATTTAAATAAAAGTAGTTTTATTTAGGTCTTTGCCACGTGACCACTCAACAGCCGGTCCAGGACCTGAGTAGGGATCAGTGCTTTTGTTCAATTCCCAAACCATTTGGTGTGACGTATAGACTGAGGCATGCCCAGATTTACGGTGAGCTCGGTAATTCACACACAACTCTGAGGGGTCATTTTCTTGAGATGTCTGATCTTCTTGAAACCTCCTTGCACTGGGAGATCTGTGTTCTGACCTTCTGACAGCAAAACTTGGAATAATCTCTTTGTTCTGCCATGAACTCTCTGGGGCTGTGTCTGGCTCTAGACAGTGTGGGTCCAAGC